>NC_079517.1:23252755-23274612 GCF_000801105.2 Raphanus sativus | reverse complement strand
TTCTTGAGAGGCAGAGGGATAGGTAAATTACCTGCGACCCCATTATTCTAAATCTCAGGGATGATCACACATTGTGGAAACGAGGGATGGGTAAATTACCTGAGACCCCATTATTCGCTACTCTTTGTCAAAATGTATGAGTTACAATTGCAATGTCAATGAGATAGTATAGATGACCTGTTTTGGCATCAAAACCTATTGCAACTGAAACTAATAAGAGATCCAGAGAAGAGAGATGAGGGGATAAAGGGACCAGAGAAGACTACCCGTGTGCTCAGATACTTGTTTGAGTTGAATCCATGTGTCCTTTGGTCGATACTCTCAAGGTAAAGCCTGCACTTTTATTTTATGTTAAGAAATGAGGTTAGTAGAGGGAATGTCAGATAAGATTTGCTAAGTTGTGGACTAGATGAATTTGGTTGCTAAGTTAGGATAATGCATAATGAACTTCTGTGATTAGGATGTTTAGATATGAATTGCGAATCCATAGAGTGATGACTTCAATGTTTTGAGTCTCTGAGTTCCTACTATTTTCAAACCTTTTCCAAAGACTACTGAGTTTTTGCTTGAGGACAAGCAAATGAGTAAGTCTGGGGGAGTTGATATACCATGGATTTCACCCATTTTCTACCATGGTATAATGATATTTTTATTATATAACTAATGTGTTTTCTAGCCTGTTAGGTATGTTATCAGGTTCAGGAATGTTTCGTGATAAAGTGATGCTTTTGGATCAACTTGGAGCACAAGAGATAATACACCCGAGTTGACCATTCAAGACCAAGTCGGAAGTCAACATTCGGAGAAGAATCGATAAATACTCATCCAGAGTTGTCGATCGATGTAGCTGTGAAGATCCGCTTAATTGAATATTATAATCGATCGATACACATCAAGTGTTGTCGTTCGGTAGCGAGGACAAAATGGTTTAGCCGACTACTTCACCAAGACTTCACCAAACTACGAGATTTCCCCTGACGAGTTTTTAACCTAATGGAAATGCTTAAATACCCTGCCTAAGTGTTTTTGACGGCAAGCGAAGTTTGGTGAGACACATGTCATTGAAGAGAAAAGTAGAGTTTATTTGTTTTCAGAGATTGGAGAGAGATCATTGAGAGATTTGTGATTGAACTCCATTTGTTTTTTATTCTCTATCTAATGTAATTTCTTTACCTATTCTGTGTTATGAATTGCTTAGTTATGTCTGAGTAGTCTACTTGTTAGATCTAGGGTTTAAATAGGTTTGTGGGATTAGCCCAAACTATATTTGCTAAGTTGTGATATTCATTAAATGGATTGCACCCTATGCTTGGGCTAGAGTAGCTAACTAGAGCATAGATCAATAGGATCTTTATATCTTGAATTATCTATTTGAGCTAGTCTGTCTCCTGTTAAGAAGAACGAGAGCCCTCCTTAAGACCTAGTGTTCATTATTGGCTCGCGCCTAGGCATTTCTAAAAGCCGTTGATCGATATCCTAACGGGACAATCAATCGGCGCTGCTAAAGGTGTATCGCTCGATATCTCTAAAGGATATCGATCGACTCTTTTTCTGGTCAACAGACGACAGTTAAGATCAGAGATCTAGTTATTAACCAGTGAGACATCACTGATTATTAAGCGGCTGAGTTCTTTAATATCATGCAAGCAACTTATTAGGCATTTATAGATATTATAATCTCCATTCCTGACTAAAAGCTCTAAGTCTAGCACTCTTCATTATCATTTAAACAACCATTATGTTGTTGTAGTTTGAGCAACTACCTTGCTCATTTTAGGATTGTCATTTACATTTCATCATAAAAACCAACTTCATCTAGGATTGATTAATTGATTAGATTTAATTGGTTCCCTAGCTCCTCGTGATTCGATCCCTAAGTACTACACTGAACCTCTTATTTGAGAGAATAAGGCACTCATTAGGGTAATTTGAGCCGTATCACTTTGAATCTTGGCCATTTTCGCGGCTTTTATGAATATGAAGTAGATTTCTCGAAAATTTCGTTTTATGATTTGATTTATACTTTCGTCAAGTGTAGAGGGTAGAATGCGAGTAGTCACTTTGTATTCTAACGCTTATTTTGTCGCTTGGTCCGTATGCTACTTTTTAGTGAGCGTTTTATGTGTAAGCGATAAGAGACATGTTTTAGATCTCGTATCGGGTATTGATACTATGTCTGTGAGATGTTAAGTACCAGCAAGGCTGGGTTTAGGGCAAGACCTAGGTTTACTCTCAACTTTAAGGCTGTGCGATGACTAATCGGCTTTCGTTTTGCCTGTTAGTGATTTCTTTCTGATTCTTACTGATTAAAGACTGCGACTTGGCGCCGGCTTATGTGACTTGTGTAGTAAGAATCGAGCTATCTCCAAAGGAGTGCTAGACCAAAATTTGGATTTCTTGTATAGCGCGCTATGGTATCCTTGTCGGATGTAAGAGGATCTTTAAAAATATCTGACTACGAATTTTTTTAAGTGAACTGTTTTTATGTTTACCCATCGAGGCCAATCGACGGTTTGTTTTTTTTAAAGTCGCAGACGGACTGGTTTGACGGATGACACGATCTCGATATCTTCAGGGAAATTGCGACGTCTCGCGTTCCTTGCGGATATGATTTTCGTTCTCCGAAGTGTTTATGAGTTAAGCATCGAAAGGTTGAGAAAAAGAATTTTATTAAAAAAGTTCCGAAAATATCGAATACATGTGCGGGTATTTTGACCTTTTGTTGGAGTATAAGAGTATACGTACCCACTCTCCCCCCCCCCCTTTTGGTGAGGGGGATAGCTGAACTCGCCGGGTTTCGACGGGCTGCCTACGTAACTCTTTCGAGGATCAAGCCATCTCGTAGTTCTGTTTGTTGCTGCGGGTGTGTCTACTCCTCGGGTGCTGACGTTTCGACCGTACTAGCTGGGTCAGTGGTCTTTTCGGGAGTTGAGTTGTCCGCTTCTATGGCGATGGACTCGGTGACTTTCTCGTTGTCTTGAGTCGTTGCCAAGTCGGACGATCCTAGATCATCCTTTCCCGAGTTCTCGGGAATGTCTAGCGATTTTTTCGCTCTTTTCGGGTTAGCCGAAGGGGCTTTCCTATTCTTTCGCAGTTTGTGCTCGGCTAGAAAGCAAAGTCTCGACTGTTTTTGGCTTCCCCAGATTACTGCGGTTCCAGTTGGAGTCGGGAATTTGATGCTGAAATGATATGTGGATGGTACTGCCTTCATGGCGTTTATCCAGGGGGTTCCCATGATCATGTTGTAGATGGCTGGGTTGTCGACTACTGCAAATTCCACGATTTTTGTGACTTCCTTAGCCATGACCGGGAGCTTAATCGTCCCAAGGGTCATAGAGGTGATGCCAGAGAATCCGGTCAGGGGTCTCGGTTCCAGGATGACTTCTCCGAGCGGGGTTTTCATCCTTTGGAGGGTGTCGCGGAACATAATGTTGACCGTACTTCCTGTATCGACGAGGATACGGCCGACCTCGAGATCCTGGATCATCAAATCGATGACTAGAGGGTCGCAGTGAGTTTGTCACGTGGCTCGATAGGAGAAGACACGAAATTGATGCTTGTTGTCCAACAAGTAGCAGTTTCTGTACCAACTGAGTCACATACCACCAAAGTCAAGCTAAATGACTATAACAAAGCGCTGAGTGGAAGGCAACCCACTATTAGATTTTATTTTATTTTAAAGTTTTTGTTACATTTTTACTTTTATTTTTCGCATTGGTTTTTGCAGATTTCTATACGTATTTCTATACGTATCGATCGACGCCATCGCGGTCAGGGTTAGTCGTTCTATCTTGTTACATTAAGTACTTATGATTTATTTCTTCATTTCACACCGGCTGTGTTACACTGGGACAGTGTAATTTATGTATGGGGGGAGGTTTACTAATATGTGTTTTTATTTTGGTTTTTATTTAAAATTCTTTTCAAATGATTTTTCACATAAGTACTAAAATGGGGACATTGATATTTATTTATACTTGATTATCTAACCACTCTCTAGCACCATTCTAGATTACTAATTGCAGATCGTACTAAAGATGCTAAAGTGGATCAACTTGTCACCTATACACACTTGCTAAGATTGTTTGAAGGAACCAAAGCTGACTTCCAACACTAATACTGACTTTATTTGCTTGTCTGGGGCTTGGTAATCATTGGATCTGAATCCTCTTACAAGTCTGGAAGGTAAAAAGTCTGTGTGTTTCTGGTTCCCTTCATTCTCTCTCTTCGGCATCTCAAAGATCTAAGTTTATGTTATAAAAGATTGAAATGATTTCTTGAGAGGCAGAGGGATAGGTAAATTACCTGCGACCCCATTATTGTAAATCTCAGGGATGATCACACATTGTGGAAACGAGGGATAGGTAAATTACCTGAGACCCCATTATTCGCTACTCTTTGTCAAAATGTATGAGTTACAATTGAAATGTCAATGAGATAGTATAGATGACCTGTGTTGGCATCAAAACCTATTGAAACTGAAACTAATAAGAGATCCAGAGAAGAGAGATGAGGGGATAAAGGGATCAGAGAAGACTACACGTGAGCTCAGATACTTGTTTGAGTTGAATCCATGTGTCATTTGATCGATTCTCTCACTGTAAAGCCTGCACTTTTATTTTATTTTAAGAAATGAGGTTAGTAGAGGTGAATGTCAGATAAGATTTGCTAAGTTGTGGACTAGATGAATTTGGTTGCTAAGTTAGGATAATGCTTACTGAACTTCTGTGATTAGTATGTTTAGATATGAATTGCGAATCCATAGAGTAATGACTTTAATGTTTTGAATCTTTGAGTCCTTACTATTTTCAAACCTTTTCCAAAGACTACTGAGTTTTTGCTTGAGGACAAGCAACTGAGTAAGTCTGGGGGAGTTGATATACCATGGATTTCACCCATTTTCTACCATGGTATAATGATATTTTTATTATATAACTTATGTTTTTTCTAGCCTGTTAGGTATGTTTTCAGGTTTAGGAGTGTTTCGTGATAAAGTGATGCTTTTGGAGCATTTTGGAGCACAAGAGATAACACCCGAGTTGACCATTCAAGACCAAGTCGGAAGTTAACATTCGAAGAAGAATCGATCGATATTCATCCAGAGTTGTCGATCGATGTAGCTGTGAAGATACGCGTACTTGAAGATTATAATCGATCGATACACATCAAATGTTGTCGATCAATAGCGAGGACGAAATGGTTTAGCCGACTACTTCACCAAGACTTCATAAAATTATGAGATTTCCCCTGGCGAGTTTTTAACCTAATGGAAATGCTTAAATACCCTGCCTAAGTGTTTTTGACGGCAAGCGAAGCTTCAAAGCCGAAAAGCAAGCAAGCAGAGAGTGTGAGAGAAATCTAGAGTTTTATTTGTTTTCAGAGATTGGAGAGAGATCATTGAGAGATTTGTGATTGAACTCCATTTGTTTTCTATTCTCTATCTAATGCAATTTCTTTACCTGTTCTGTGTTATGAATTGCTTAGTTATGTCTGAGTAGTCTACTTGTCAGATCTAGGGTTTAAATAGGTTTGTGGGATTAGCCCCAAACTATATTTGCTAAGTTGTGATATTCATCAAATGGATTGCACCCTATGCTTGTTCTAGAGTAGCTAACTAGAGCATAGATCAATAGGATCTTTATATTGAGAAGAGCGAGAGCCCTCCTTGAGACCTAGTGTTCATTATCGGCTTGCGCCTAGGCATTTCTAAAAGCCGTCGATCGATATCCCAACGGGACAATCGATCGGCACTGCGAAAGGTGTATCGCTCGATATCTCTAAAGGAATTTGATGCCGAGATGATATGTAGATGGTACTGCCTTCATGGCGTTTATCCAGGGGGTTCCCATGATCACGTTGTAGATGGCTGGGTTGTCGACTACTGCAAATTCGACGTTTTTCGTGAATTCCTTAGCCATGAACGGGAGCTTAATCGTCCCAAGGGTCATAGAAGTGATGCCAGAGAATCCGGTCAGGGGTATCGGTTTCGGGATGACTTCTCCGAGCGGGATTTTCATCCTTTGGAGGGTGTCGCGGAACATAATGTTGACAGTACTTCCTGTATCAACGAGGATAAAGCCGACCTCGAGATGGTGGATCACCAAATCGATGACTAGAGGGTCGTAGTGTGTTTGTCGATATCGACGGTTTCATTTTCCTCGAAAATGATCGTGTCATTAGGGACGTCGTCTCCGGGAAGCCAGTTAGAACTGGTCTCAGCTCTTCGCCCGTAGGCTTTGATCGATGAGACAGAGTCTTGGAAGAAATGCGATCCTCCGATGATCATGTTTATTCTTTGGGGATTGTTATTGTTTCCCTGATCATCCTGTCTCCTTCCGCGCTTTTCGCCCGACTGATTTTCAGGCACATTGTTCTCGGGAGCGGCCTTATCAGTTTTTGGCGGGTGATCGGAATCCAGAATCAGGTCTTTTATACTCGTTATCTTTGCTAGCTCGACGTCGAGGAGCTTTGCAGCGAGCCTGGCCGCCGAGGACTTTGCACTTGGTGGTGGAGTGACCTCTGGCCTGATGGAACTCGCAGTAGGAATTATCCTTGTACGGATTCCTGGTCCAAGTGTTTCCGGAGGTTTTAAACTGTTCGGAATTGACGGCGTAGTTATGCTCGCCTTGGATGTCTTCTCCCTCGTGATGGACGTATTTGTCGTTACTGGGGGATTTCTTATTGACGGATGGTTTCTGTGGTCCGTGCTTTTGCGCTAGGACTTTCATCTCTTCTTCCATTATGATGAAGTCTGTGGTATTATGGAGATTATCTTGGATGGTCCGATGTCTTTCCAGAGATATCCACTTTCGGAACTTTGACCTGTACCAAAGGGTTTTCCTTAGGGCGTCTATTGCGACTTTGTCGCTGATTCCCGTTACCCTGGACATCACCAGTTTGAATCTTCTGATGAAGTCGCAGAGTGGCTCGTCTTCTTTCTGAGTTAAACTCCATAAGTCTACGTCGGAAGTTTCCCTATCCATGAATATGGAGAAGTGCTTGAGAAACATCGAGGCTAGCTGACGGAAACTTCCGATGGAATTTCTGTCGAGATGAGAAAACCACTCAAGCGCGGCGCCTCTGAGATTCTCGATGAAGAGGAGACAGTAACCGGCATCTCGTTCCCTTTCCGGGAGTTTGCACCTTCCCATAGCAATCTGGAAAGACTGCAAATGTGCTTTCGGATCAGCGGTACCGTCGTAGACGGGGATTTTTATCTTTCCGGGGTCTGAGACATTTGCTTCCGTGATCCGGGGCGGTGAACGGAGTTTTCCGTGCTTCCTCTAGAAGTCTGTCAATCTCGGGAGCAGTACTGGTTGCGTGGTGGATTTGCGATTTTACCGCTTTCATCTCGGCTGCAGTTTTCGCGATGTAATCGCGTAGATCGTGGATTTCGCTGTCGCCACCTGCGCCCCTCCGAGCTTGTCGGCGGTGGTTGCGATAGATCCGAGTTTGGTCCCCGGCCAGTTTTTCCTGTTCCACCCAGTAGAGGTTTTCTTCCTCTTCCGTCATGGGTTTCTCAAAGGACACTGCCTGTCGAGCGGACCGGCTTCGGGTCCTTCTGGATGGATATCGGCGTCGTCGTCGGAATGATCCGATCGATCGCTGATGTCAAGGTCGATTCGTTCGACGTCGTCTCCTTCGCTTCCCCCTGCAGGGGGTGGAAGGTTTTCCGAGGTCGTTTTCCGTCCTGCCAGAACCGTTTTGTCGGGATTGTGTTCCGTTGACTCTCTCGGGACGTCTTTATCTCGATTACCGGGAGTTCCGAAATCGATTCTTCTGCCGCGTCTCACATTAGTGGTTCCGCGCGGGAGTTTTCTCTTCGCTGTTAAGGTCTCGACCTGTTTAGCGAGCGAGCTCATTAGTTTTTCATGTTCGTCCGACCGTTTCTGAGCGGAGGCGAACAATTCCTTCATATGGTCTAACACTGTGGTGTTTTGCCTCGGCAGTGACCACATATGTGTTTCCAGCAGGTGTCTTCTTAGTGTTGGCATCGGCGGATGTTCCGTCGTGCGTTTTCTTGTCTTTGCTGGCTTCAGCGGACATGGTTGACTGATTGTGCGTAGTTGCAAGATAGATAGATCTGTAACCCCCTCCTTCTAGCGCCAAACTGTGAGAACCGAAATTCGCACTGTCGATTTCAGTAAAAAGTTAAGTAAACCTAACTTCCCCTGAAGGTCCCGGATGTCTGTGGGGCCACACACAAGACAATCAATATGTTGAGAAATTCGTTAAAAACGTAAGAACAAAAGAAGAGCAAGAAGATCTTATTTCCGAACTCGCATTGAGCGTGGACAACAGGTAAGGACTTCGGCTACGAGAGCTGTCGGTCAGTTCGCTAGTCTAGCAACCTAAGTCTAACCTATTTGAGTCGCAGTTCGCTAGTAAAATGGATAATAAAAGCCTAAGTTGCTCTAAGTGCTAAGTTGCTATGGAAAGTTTTTGATGATGCCTCTGCTCGTTGCCCCAAGCTTTCTTATATAGTCCTCCTAAGACGGTTTAACTTCCCTTTGGGCCAGATCTGTCGCGAATCGGGCTTTTCCATTTTCGTCGATCTTCATGTCTATTGGGAAACTTCACATTTATCTTCGGGAAACTTGACATTTATCTTTTGGAAACTTGACATTTATCTTGTTATGTAAAGATAAATACAAACCGTCATACTTATCTCAAATTAGATTAAAAAAATTGCGAACGAGCCGTTTGGTCGTGTTTGGACCCTTTCGGGCCATTCTTTAGACCTCAGACGTTTTTACGATTTTTCCGAGAAAGTACTCTTGTCACAATATCGATCTTCCGAAAGATCCCCAATTCCTCGTACAGTTGAGATAATTGGTGTTTAAGATAACCGTCATCGTCTTATACAATGAATTGAAATCTATCCGTCGAACCTTTCGCGGTTTTCCGAAACTTCCTTGACGATTCCGATTAAAACGAAACGGGAGTCTTAGATTCACGATTCTAAAGATTCGTACTGCGAGGCTTCAAGCAAGGATGCAAAGTATAGGACTAGGCTAGTGTCGGGATGGTTTTACGATGGATTGGCCGTACTTGCCAAACGACCAGCAGCCCGGCGCTTGTTGGGCCCGAATATGGCCCGATAGCTAACGACGAATAACAAGAAATGATAACGGGCCGCGACAGGCCCATCGCGAATTCAATCCTTTCAGGCAGCTAAGCTGAAGCCGGAGGCTGAGAGCTAAAGATGTTCATTAAAGAGGTCACGGAAAGGAGGCAGCTCGTGGACGTGAAAGTAGGCGCAAGACCCGGTCAAAGGGGAGCTGTTGCAAATCCCTCAAATCACGGAGGAGATCTCAGGAACCAGTTGGTGACGATCAAATGGAGCCTGAGTCTATTTAAAGAGGAGGTCAATCAAGAAATGGGGATTCATTCAACCCTTATTCAATCTTACGATCAGATACACAATCTCTCAAATATTTATCATCTTTGTAATCATTCAGA
This sequence comes from Raphanus sativus, assembly GCF_000801105.2. Taxonomy (NCBI): domain Eukaryota; kingdom Viridiplantae; phylum Streptophyta; class Magnoliopsida; order Brassicales; family Brassicaceae; genus Raphanus; species Raphanus sativus. The sequence goes on along the minus strand of NC_079517.1, from coordinate 23,265,150 downwards.
TATACATTCTTTGTAACCATTCTTTACCAAAAACATCAATAAAATCATTCATTCATTCTACAAGTTCTTACGGGATTCAGCCCACGTTATCTTTCCTTTTAACCTTAACCTGATCTAAAAACCAGGTAGTGAGTTTAATTCCTCACAATTGGCGCCGTCTCTGGGGAAGAAACAATCGAATCCCTTACTCTAACTTGAGGATGAATCCTACCGATCAGACATCGAATCCGTCTGACTCTAACCTCCCGATTCAGAGCGATGGCTCACCGAGCGATTGAGGCTCTAGTCTCGTAACTCCGGAGCCTCGACGTGGCGATCACTGATCTGGGCAACAGCCTTCGGCTAGCGCTCGAACGAGCCAGACTGCCACTGGAGTGACTAACCCGAGATCATCAGGTGGAACCGCCTCCGGGCTTCCAGTCACCGAGAATCCTCAGCCGCAAACCACTCCAAATCAAACGGAGGCTCAGCTCTCCGAGATTCGTCAGATGATGATGCAATTAGTAGACAAAGCTCAGGAAAATGAGCGTACAATGCATCAGCTAGCTGTTCGGCAGCAACAATTCGAAGAGATAACTAGATCTCTAAACGCAACAACCCAACCACCGCAACGTCAAACTCCAGGGGTCACTTTCCGAGATCGATTGACCGATCCCTCATTCCCCCGAGGACGTTTAGACTTTTCTCCTGATAGCACCGTTCCGGAAGGGCGTGGATCTGATTTCCAGACACCTCATGCTGGGACAGCTCCCGTGTTTAACCCACCCATTTCCAGTGCTATGGGAAGTAACGTAGCGACAACCAGCTCCACGCCCAGTCAGATCGCCGATCGGAGCACTCGCTTACCTCCTCCACCACCTATTTTTAGGTCCGGAGCAGGAGTATCCCTTCCATCCGGGGGCAGAACATCAGCTTCGGTTTATCAAACCAGAAGCTCAACCCCGAATATGGACGGATATCAAAGGACAGACTCCGACAACCCAAGAGCTGGTGAGCGACGTAGTCCACCAACTGCATGGGAAGATGAACCAACGCTGTTCCATCAGAAACCTGCCCGTCAGATACCTAATAACGACCCAAATGCCCTACCTTTGGAGGGACCTGACGCCATTCGCAGATATATGGAGCACACTCACGCAGCCCTCCAAAAGTTGAATGCTCAAGTTCATAAGGTAACAAGTTCAGCTCCCGAAATCGAGAACTTGATTGAAGAGACCCGCGGGACTCCATTCACTGACAGAATCGCCAGCTCTTACATAAGAGATACCCGAAAAATTAGAATCTCCGAATACGATGGGACCTCCGACCCGAAAGCTTACTTGAGAGCTTTCCGGTTAGCTATCGTAAAAGCCCATTTTACGAACGAAGAATGTGAAGCAGGTTACTGCAGAACATTCGCTGAAAACCTGGTTGGAACAGCCCTCCAGTGGTTCTCTGGTCTTGAACCAGCCTCGATAGACAGTTTCGATCAGTTAACTAATGCCTTTATGAAGCAGTACTCGACCCATATCCTGAAGCAAGCCTCTGAGGCTGACCTCTGGAAGGTTAGACAAGGAATGGGAGACTCGTTGCGAGTCTACATCGAGAAATTCAGGGCAGTAAGAACTAAGCTCTCGAACCCCAACGACCAAGTCGCCATCGAGGCCCTTAGAAGAGGTCTGCGGTATAAATCAGATTTCTGGTCGGAGCTAACACTCAATACTCCCCCAACTATCGATGATGCTCTTCATAAAGCTACCAGATATATTACTTTGGAGGAGGAGACTGCTGCACTGGATAAACTCCACATGAGACCTCAGAATCACTCGAAAGGTGAATCTTCAGAGGAAAAAGGACCTCATAAAAAGGGGAACTTCCGAAACAATCAGACTCAGGGAGAGCATTCTTATGCAGTCGAGGAAGATAAGGAAGAGAAACCTGTCGCCACGACGACTAAAGCCCCCTGGTCAAAAGGCTTTGATAAGAACAAACATTTCTCCTATCATGATTGAGAAGGGCATTCGACTGAGGAATGTTGGGACCTCCAAAGATAGCTGGCAGCTAAATTCACAGCCGGAGAAATAAAGGGCGTGGACCTTAAAAAGCCACCGCCCTATCAGAAAAGAGGTCCCAGAGATACCTCTCCAAAGCGCGAGAGGTCACCTGAGAAGGAGACCGACTCGCCACCTCCAGCTCCCAAGAAAAGAGTCGATATGATTCTTGGAAAATTCCCCCAAGAAAAAAGTCTACAAGTCGAAGCTCTCTTGAGCAAACCGTCACCTCAATCAAGCCCCGACTCGAGGGTGGACTGTATCCTTGGAGGATCAGATATATGTCAAGACTCCGTCAATTCTATCAAGAATCACGTACGGATGGCTGTGTCTAACACTGGACCTAAGCCTCCCAACCCCGAGTCCAATACTAAGATTTCTTTTTGGGAAAGCGAGACCTCAAACCTTGACAGACCTCACGATGATGCTCTGATCGTCACCCTGAACATCGCAGGATACGAGGTGCCTAAACTTATGATAGACACATGAAGCTCTGTTGACCTTATTTTCTACAACACCCTAAAAGGGATGGAAATAGACGATTACAAAATTATTGGCCAAAAAGCTAATCTCATAGGCTTTTCCGGAGAAACAGCTACCTCATTGGGAACTATCAAACTCCCAATCATACCTGGCGGAATAATGAAAATGACCAATTTAGTAGTCATCGACAAACCTTCCCCGTTCCATGCGATAGGAAGATCCTGGATCCACAAGATGAAAGCAGTAGCCTCGACTTATCATCAATGTGTGAAATTCCCAACACCTGAAGGAATAACTACCGTACATGGCAGCGAGAAGATCTCCAGGATCTGTTACTGATATACCATGGATTTTACCCATTTTTACCCATGGTATATAAGTGTTATTGATACTATTTACTATGTATTGGAGTCTATTTAGAGTATTTACAGGTTCAGGGACGATTTGGAGATATATCATGATTTTGGTGCCTTTTGGAGTCTTTCCCAGTGCAGAACTGCACAGACGCTTCAGATGTTTAGCTCTCGATGGAGACCTTACCACCGTTTGATTTATCCCATAATTTAACAAAAGATAGAGCTTTTAGTTAGATTTCGAATGCCACCGGTCTGAGGTCAATCCGCATCCTGTAGCAAAAGTTATGCCCATTTTACTGAAGAGTGATCAGTCTGCCTCGCGAGAGAAGGCTGTCGAGAAGATGATTGTATGTCGATCGACACAGCACACTGCATGTCGATCGACAGGGACATCAGAATGTGGGCTGAGTATATTTCATGAAACCCAGGAGTCACCACAAAGTTACCAAAATACCCTTGACGACCAGAAACCCTATTTATGTTATTTCTAAGCCACTGTTGACGGCTACGCTTTCTACGCTATCTTATTTTCATTGTTCTTAGTTTAGGAGAGAAGAGAGGAACTCCTTCAGAGTCCCCTTGGAACTCCTTTGGTTTTTATATCTATTCTATTGCAATTTCATCTACTCATCTATGATTTCTGTGACAACTATCATGTCTGAGTAGATCCACCTGTTAGGTTTAGGGTTCAGATAGGTTATAAGGGATTAGCCCCAAATATAGAATTGCTAAGTTGTGGTATTAATCATTGAGACTGTTCTTAATGCTTGTTCTTGAGTAATTAACCTGAACTTGATCATAGAATCATTAGGCACAAGCGAGAGCTTGGTCTCTTATCTGACTTGTCTTCTCTGATCTAGGATTGCTAGATAACAGCGAGAGCTGGTTTAGAAACCCTAGCGAACACATATTCAACCCGCGCATTAAACCTACTAGAAGCGCGTCGATCGATATCCCTACAGGTGAATCGATCGACGGAGCGAAAGGTGTATCGATCGATACTCCTATAGAGTCATCGATCGACACTTTCTAATTGATCATCCCGACAGGTGAGATCATTGGATCTAGTAATAGATAACCTATACAACGAGAGTTGATATGTTATTCTTATAGTTGAGTTCTATAATATCATAATTTAGTATCTATATCATTATAATACCAACCTGAATAGAAACCCTAGATCTAGCTACCATCCTTCCATCAAATAACTCTTAGTTACATAAGAACAACTGCTTTGTTCACTTTGCTTTCATTTATTTATAAAATTCATATTTACTGCTTTATAATTGTTTGCCTAGTTTAACCTTAATATATATAGTTTAGTGTGTGCCCTAGCTCTCTGTGGATTCGATCCCTAAGTACTACAATCGAACCTCTTATTTGAGAGAGTAAGATCACTTGTTAGGGTAATTTGAGTGATATCAAATTTGGCGCCGTTGCCGGGGAGCAAGGATTCGCCATTAGACTTGATTAATAGGTTTATTCTAAGTTTTATTTACTGTTTTAAGTTATTTACGGAAATTTTTTCTTGTTTTTCAGGTACATGCCAATTAGTACCAGAAGCAGCAAGGGAGAATTGCTATTCTTCTCAGACCCAGCACGTTTGGAACGCTCGATCCGCAAAGAGAAACTCGCAGCATCGATCGATACCACTTATACATCATCGATCGACACTTGTGAAAGAGAATCGATCGACACATCTTCTGCAACATTGGTCGATACCAATCTGCGAGCAACCATGAGCGAGAAACTTGTGCTACAAAGGGATGAGAATGGGGACCTGCATGACCAGGATGGTCATCTGCGTAATGCAGCAGGTCAGAGACTTGATGCTCAGGGGACTGTAATCCCTAACTCCGATATTGATGCTACAGGAGCTAATATACCTGTAGATGAGAATGCTCGACAAAGGACACTGGCTGACTATAACCGTCCAGAGGAATACTATTTCAACAGATCAGCCATTCGTCTACCAGATATCCAGACACAGAATTTCGAGCTGAATCCAAAGTACTACACCCTCGTGGCACAGATACCTTACTCTGGATTATCTCACGAGCATCCCTATGGACCATCTAGAAAGGTTCGAGGATCCTATTTCTCTTATCTGTATGGATGAATTCCCTGAGGACTACTTGCTTTGCAAGCTCTTCAAATACTCACTTGTTGGAGAAGCTTCGTATTTGCTTAAGCAGCTACCACCAGGATCTCTTACATCCTGGCCCGACATCCAAAATGCATTCTTGTGTAAATTCTTTGATGAATCACGGACTGAAGAAATAAGAGATAAAATTTGGACATTCTCTCAGGGACCTACAGAAGGCTTCAGAAGCTCTTGGGAGAGGTTCAGGAGCTACCAAAGGGACTGTCCGCATCATGGTTTTACGGAGGTTCAGCTGTTGATGAAGTTCTGCAATGGTATTGATGTGCAATATCATGTAATGCTGGACACTGCAAGCGAGGGGAACTTTAGAACAAGGACCATAGAGGAAGCTCAGAGACTGATTGAGAGCTTGGCGTCCAGCACCAGTGCCAAAAATCTAGATATGCAAAGGATAAAATCAGCTGTAAATGATGACAACAAGATCATTGAGGCTGAGACTGGTTCTGTACATGAAGTCTCATTTGTGGAGCATGCTATATACCAGGATGAGGATCAATACAATTTAGAAGAGATGAAATTTATACTAGAGGAGCGCTTGAAAGAACAGCAGGAGATCACTGAGGAGCTTAATCTGCATTTGGATTCTCTCTGCAAAGAGGTGAATGGAAAGATAGACATCATCGATACCCGTTTCAAGATGTTGTGCACCCAAATTTCTCAGATTGCAAAAACTGTAAAAAATGAAATTTTTCTTCAAAGGAACGACACTGTTCACTCGGGTACTGTTCATCTGGTTACTATTCATCCGATTACTGTTCATCCGGGTACTGTTCACGCGAGTACTGTTCATCGAGGTACTGTTCATCCGATATCGATCGACACAGTTCATCCCGTATCGGTTGACACTGTTCATCACGGTACTGTTCACCGAAATACTGTTCATCGCGACACTGTTCATTGCGGTACTGTTCATCGTGGTACTGTTCATCGTGACACTGTTCATCGGGATACTGTTCATCGTGACACTATTCATCCCGACTGGGAAGAGCAGCAGGTCGATTCCAGATGGGATAACTACTTTGGGGAAGTAGTAAAACATGAGAAGTTTGAAGATGAAGTCTTTTTAGTCGAAAGTTGCATGTCCATTGGTAGCTCGTACTTGTGTCGATCTACACCATCAGCTGAACATCGATCGACACCACTTTTAGGGTCATGCAGTACTGTTCAAATCCAGAGCTACTTAGATTTCGCTGCTCAACACCCACATCCTCCCATCCCGTACCATGCTAAAACTTATGACGTCGAGCAACACAAACAAAACGGCATCGATCGACCTCCACGGGAAAGCATCGATCGACAGCGGCTCTGTAACACCCCCAAACCGTTTTTAGACATCGGTCAGCCAGTCAGGCAGTAAATAAAACATGCCCAAAAGACCTTCCTCTGCCCGGTCAAGAAATATTACAACGGGTTAAGAATAGATTTTCCAAGTCACACAATAAGATTAACTAACCCAGATTATCCATTCAAAACTCGTTTCCTCTAATCTTCGGTCTTAGGCTTTGCAACCCGTTCCGAGTCATAGAGTTGTGTTAGGTCGTACTAACCTAATATCAGATTCGACACGTCTCGAATATAAAACATACTTTATATCATATATATATATATATATTATATTGAGTTCACAAGCCCAAAATATTATACATATGGTCCATGGACGCAGCCTAAAGTAAAACATACATTTATATATCTTGAAACGAGCCTTTAGCAAAAGATGTCCAATCTACACCAGCTCCTTCAGTTCCGCGAGCGCTATGGTCTTTACTACTTGTTACCTGCAAGAATGGTGAGGAGTGAGCGAACTAATTTCACTCAGTGAGACAGGGTTCCCAATCTAGCATATACAACTACCCGTTACCCCAAACCCAACCCCAAACACAAGCAAGACAGGTAGTTCAACAATTAATAAACAAAACATTTAAGCTGTAAATAATAAATCAAGATGCATATATATAATCCTAGGGCCCAACAGAATCATTCTTCCTCCATACAAGGGACACCGGCAATTCCTTCACTATTACACCACAAAGGCGTAGGCGCTCGGGAATCCGCCCGGTCACGGTCCTCAATCGGAATCGCCGTGCCCCGGTCCTCTATCGGACTCGCCGGGGGCTGTCACATCAACGTGGGTCACTCGGCCTTGGTGATCAGGCCAAGTTAAACCGAGCCCACCACTTTCCGGACCACGACCGGCTTAGTGGTATCATTTGAGGAAGCAATGATCTGTAACTACTAGAACCACTACGAGGTTCTAATACAACAGTACCAACACGAGGTACGTACATACCAACAATATATAATAAACACACAATTACAATAATCCGAGTGCTTAGACTAGTCTTGCTATCCACTTAGCACAAACTTCATCTCAAGCCCCAGAACCACAAACTGACACCTAGACCGGTCCGGCTTTCATAGCTTAGGAACCGTTTCCGATGTCAGGAACCTGTATTAAAAATTGTTAACAAACAATTAACCGTGACTCACAGTGATTAACCGATGTGGCTTGACTCTTAGATTCCGGAAGCTGACCAAACCCTTTTTATCCACTCCAAATCTTCGTCTTAGTTCCGTATCGATAATCCCACGATCTTGCTTCTCTTGGTAACTCTCTAATATTATTTTTCTTATTTTTCTATCTCTCTTTTTCTTCCTTTTTCTTTTTTATTTCTTTTCTCTTCCTACTCACTTTTCTTCTCTTCTCTCCTGGTCACGTTGAGATGGTCGAGAAATGGAGGAGGTTGACCTTCCTTTTATAGGCAACTTTGATGTGTAATATGGTGACAGTTGTCACACTCTCCATTTGGCCATATGACTAAGCTTTGGTCTTTATTCTCTTCATGCCATGTTCAGATCATGACTATGCCTCAAGGCATAACTTGTTTCTTCCAAATCAAGCCACGTACTCAAAATAATGAGTAAGCATATTATTTCTTTTCTTTCTTTCTTGTTTAACCACGTATCTCTCCTCCCTTCTCCCTTTTGACCACGACAACATGCATTTGTGCATGAGAATTAGATTGATCATCACCTTCTCTTTTTATTTGACACGTCCTCTTCCTCCTCCCTTTAACCATTAATAATCAATCTAATTTTGGTGAAACCACCATTCTCATTGGTCACCTCTCCCTTGAAGAAAAATAGCTTAATTATCCAATTAAGCTAGTGACTTATTTTTAATGACATTGCATCATATCACTAAATTGTAGTCAAATTTCGACGACTCCACTTCTCGTCAAAACTATTAGAATTTCGTATTTCATCGTCGAAATATTTTTATTTTCGAGAATAAATTACGAACACATAATAAATTCTCCAAAAATAAATTATTCGAATTATTTATTTCAAAATAATTCTTCCTCAGAAATACGGGATATTACATCCTCCTCCCCTTATAAGAATTCGTCCTCGAATTCTCTAAGGTTTCGATGGTTCCCCTTCTTCCATCACTACATCTTCATGGAAGAACTCTGGATGCGATGATCTAAATCTTGACTCCTCTTCCCAAGTAACAACTACACGGTTCCGCTTTCCCCAGAAAACTTTGACTTGAGAAATCTCCCGGTTCTTTAACTTTCGTAACCGCCGTTCACCTATTCGGATCGGTCCCTCTGGATATGTGAGGTTTGTTTGCAGGTTTTCAATCTTCTTCGTCTCAATAGCATTAGGATCATAGATATGCTTTCGCAGCATTGATACGTGAAACACCGGATGTATCCGCATCTCTTCAGGTAGGTTTAGACGATAAGCTACTTTTCCGATTCGTTCTGTAATCTGGTAAGGCCCGATGAATCTTACCGCTAGTTTCCCGACCTTCCCAAATCGATCTTTTCCTTTCTGAGGTGATACTTTCAGATAAACCCAATCACCAATACTGAACACCACTTCTCGTCTTGACTGATCGACATATTTCTTTTGTCTATCCTGCGCTTTCTTCATATTGGCTCGAATGATCTCTAGCTTTCTCATCGTCTCTTCTACAACTGCGGGTCCGAACTCTCTTCTTTCTCCAACTTCGGTCCAGCATAAAGGCGTTTTGCATGGCCGACCATAAAGCGCTTCATATGGTGCCATACCTATGCTAGAATGATAGATGTTGTTGTAGGAGAATTCGATTAATGGTAAATGTTTCTCCCAGCTTCCCGTCCAATCTAATATACACATTCACATCATGTCTTCTATGGTGCGAATGGTCCTCTCGGTTTGGCCGTCTGTCTCAGGATGATACGCGGTGCTAATGAACAACTGGGTCCCCAAATGCTCTTGTAACGCCTTCCAAAAATTTGAGGTAAATCTAGGATCTCGATCAGAGACTATATCTGTTGGCACACCATGCAACTTCACAATGTGGTCCACATACATCTCTGCCAATACTTCTACTTTATCAGTCTCTTTCATAGGTAACAAGTGCGCCACTTTCGTCAATCTGTCGACAATCACCCATATTGCATTATTCAATCTTCCTCGAGCCGTGGGTAATCCAGTAATTAAATCCATAGATATGGAATCCCATTTCCACTGAGGTATTGGTAAGCTTTGTAACAACCCTCTTGGAATTTGATACTCAATCTTGACTTGTTGACAGGTCTGACACTGAGCCACCCATCGCGCCACTGATTTCTTCATTCCTGGCCAATGATAATATCTTCAAATATCTCGGTACATCTTCGTACTCCCAGGGTGGATACTAAGTAACGAGTGATGTGCCCACTTCAAAATCTCATCTCGTAACCCTTCTCCCTGAGGTATTGAGATTCTGCCATTAAGTAGAAGTATACCATCAGCCGCCAAATGATAGCCACTTTGGTTTTGACCTTCTTGATTCTTGACTTCCTCGATAATTTTTTTTAATTTTTCATCGCGTTGTTTCTCTTGCTTGATCCGTGCGAGCAAACTCGCCTGGTTTATTGCACGAATACCCAAAGGCTCACTTGGCTCTCCTTCTACGGCCCATAATTTCATCAGCTTGAGCTCACTCGATAACGCTTCCACTTCTTGTCCAACATCGGACGCTAACTTCCTACGACTTAGTGCATCTGCGACTACATTAGCTTTGCCGGGGTGATATTGAATCTTCAGGTCGTAGTCTGCTACAAAATCCATCCATCGCCTTTGTCGGAGGTTCAGATCAGGTTGTGTGAACAAGTACTTGAGACTTTTATGATCCGTGAATACTTCCACGACTTCACCATACAAGTAGGACCTCCAAATTCTTAATGCAAACACCACTGCCACCATTTCTAAGTCATGGGTTGGGTAGTTCTCTTCGTGTTTCCTGAGTTGCCTTGATGCATAAGCAATGACTTTGCCTTCCTGCATCAGCACACAACCCAATCCAACCCTAGAGGCATCTGCGTACACAGTATAAGGTTTACCTTGTTCAGGTAATGCCAATATCGGTGTTGTGGTCAAAGATTTCTTCAATCCTTGAAATGCTTCGTCCGTTTCATTTCCCCAGATGAATGGAACTCCTTTTCCAGTCAACTTTGTCATAGGCTTCGCGATCGATGAAAAGTCCTTGACGAACTTTCGATAGTACCCGGCCAACCCAAGGAAACTTCTTACCTCTGTTACCGTAGTTGGCCTTGGCCATTCTTCAATGGATCTCACCTTTTCTGAATCTACAGAAACTCCTTCTCCGGACACTCGGTGCCCCAAGAACCCGATCTCTCTCTTCCAAAAAGAACACTTGCTGAACTTTGCATATAGCTTCTGCTCTCTTAACCGTTCCATTACTAGCTTCAAATGTGCTTCGTGTTCCTCCTTCGTCTTGGAGTATATTAAAATGTCATCGATGAAAATTATCACGAACTTATCGAGATAATCATGGAAGACTTCATTCATCAATCTCATGAAAGCGCTGGTGCGTTAGTAAGGCCAAAAGGCATTACCACGAACTCGTATTGTCCATAACGAGTTTTAAATGCAGTCTTCATGACATCACCTTCTGTGATTGGAATCTGATGATAGCCCGACGCCAAGTCGATCTTTGAAAACCAACTTGCGCCCCTTAACTGATCCAACAACTCGTCTATCCTCGGAAGAGGATACTTGTGATAACCCGCCCTTAGGGGTAAAATGGTCGACATCGACAAAGTCGGAGTTTGGAGCCAAGCTTTTGGGAATCAAAGGATGAGGAGGAATGTTGAGTTTTGATCATTTCAAACTCAACATGGTTCAGAGAAAATAGAAGATTGGTCGAGCATCAACTCAGTGGTCGAAACGCGGGCGACAACGATGGATCGAGAAGTTTCAAAGTATGAGAAGGTCAAGAATGGATCGTAAGTGAAGCATGAGTCGAAGTAAGCTGCTCTACCCTTATCAGAAGAATCTTAGATTGATCAGACGGACGTTTTGGAAGCATCACATTTTTGGAAGCACGACGGGATAGAAGCTCGACGTTTTTGAGGCCGACGTTACTTAACCACTAAGTTTTCCCCAAAACTTCGTGTGAGCGGAATATTATTTCAGAGACATTATAAGTCGGAAGCAGGACGGGAAGCAAGCAGGACGGGAAGCAAGCATGACGGGAAGCAAGCACGACGGGAAAACCTGAAATCGACCGAAAACCCTGATTTCGGTATTGTCTATTTTTCGAGGAAGCAGGAGGCTCGGGAGATATTTTTCTTCAAGTTCAGAATCCTTATGGAGTCTATTAATAATATTCAGAGCATCAGAACGGGAGCAGAAAAATATTCAAGATTGATCGCGGGTCGAAAATTCACCGGAAGGACCGTAACCGCACAAATGAACCAAGAAGCTCGAGGTATCTCAATTCAAAGGATCAGGACGTGGTGTCAATCATCTGATGACCTATCTGTCTACACAAGCACGAGGTGTCGCCGTGGATGGGAGCAGCACATGCGGCTTGACACACATAAGCACGAGGTGCCGCGCAACCTGCGATCGAAGCATGCAGATCGACATGTGTGCGCTGTGGTGTCGAAATGGATTAGATCTGGACGTGGATCAGACATCTGGAGGGCGTGGTGTCACCTAGCATGACATCCTGATCATGCAGCCAGCCATGTGGAGCACGAGGTGCCGCGACGCATGCATCCGGAGCCATGCGAAGCGACACACGCGCTGCCACCAACTTCAATCTGATTTGCTGATGTATCCTATATATACCCACGACCCCCTGCTCATTTCATTCATTCTCCACACACCAAAATCACTCCAAAACGTTGCTAGAGAGAGAGAGAAAAAGTAGAAAAAGAAAGCAAGAGGTTTCGAGTTGTTTTGAGAGTTCTAGAGCATTTTTGAGGTCCGAAACTCTGCTGAGAAGTTCTGAAGTATTATCCAAAATCTAGGGAAGGCTCTGTCCAAACCAATTCGTCCAAGCAAGTCATATTCTCTGAT
>NC_079517.1:23194972-23252655 GCF_000801105.2 Raphanus sativus | reverse complement strand
GATCAAGTGGAGGTGCTGTCCAAGATGGGTTCAGTTCAGTCGAAGATTTGAAGATCGATACTCTGCCGAAAGTCCGAAGAAATCGTCCAGCAGCTAGGGGAGGTTCTGCTCGAGTTGAGTTCTGTCCAGACCAGTATCAGGGGAGGTTCTGTCCAAGTCAAGATCAGTCCAGTCCAATCCATTCAAGATGTCGAGGTTGGGTTTTGGCTAAGTCCTCTCCGATCAACCAGCTGCTTATCGGCAAAGAACACTGTGAGTTGGTTTGTTTGAATTCCATTTGGAATTTAGGTTAGATCGAGTCTGCATATAGATTATAGATTAGATTATATCACACTATTGCATGGTAGAGTCCTTAGGGTTATTTTAGTATTGAATTGGACTCAGTTTAGCACGGGCTAAGCTGAGGTGAACGGAATTAAGACTGAGTTAATAACCGATTAGGACTAGGACTAGTATGCATCATGTTTTCTATTCTTGCTTGGTTATTTGGTTGAGTGCAGGTTCCCGTTATCTTTAAAGATAGTTTCATAGCAGGAGGCTTAACTATCTGGATAACGGTTTGATTGAGTTGATTGCTTGGTAGATTAATTAAATGCTTGCTTGTTTAGTTAATCTTGTTGATTGAGGTTAGTCAGCTCTAGGTAAGGGAGTGACTAACCGGTCGAGTTGTTTATTGTTGATATTGTTGCTTAGTATTTTAGATGATGGTATTAGTAGTCTTAGGCCATATAGGCCGGATTACTGGTACTAGTTGTTAGTTGTAGAGTCTAGAGTCTAGGATAGTATTGTGTGTGTTGCCGACAGTATGTGCGTAACCCGCACATACTAGGCTTGTTTAGGGTTGATTAGTGTTTCCTCGCTGCCTCGTATTTAGCGGGTTTAAGGAAACCCCTTATTCGCTGGATCGGGATGACTCAGAGAGACGGGATCATGGCCTATGGCTGAGTGATTACACGACGGTGTAATGTGACAGTGACCCGAAGGACTGTGGGCTGTCGAGCGGTGACCCGAATGACTGTGGGCCGCGGTCGGTTGAAAGTTCCTCTCTTCTGGCCTTTGTGGTAGGAAGTTAGGATGTCTGTAACACCCCCGAACCGTCCTAGACATAGGTCGAACCACCGGCCAACAATCAAACAAGAACATGACCGATGGAGCGACCAACGCCAAGGGTTGGAGATGAAAGGCCAACCGGCCAGCCAACAATCAAACAAGAACATGACTGACCGTCCAACCCAACACCATGGTCCGGAAGCGCTACATGACAAGCTAGGGACGATCCAGTCAGTGCCACAGAATTTACTCCGCAACTTAGACCAGTTCATCCACTAACACGTCCCGCTAACTAAAGGCATAAGGCTTTGCAACCCGTACCCGAAGTTAACGTTTTCCGTTAGATCGAGGCCTATGGCTTTTCAACCCGTACAACGACCTAACGTTGTGTTAGACCGGACTAGTCAAATATCAGAGTACTCATGAAGCGCATATAAAACAATTACTTTATTAACTCAAGAAAATATTCATACATTGAATAATTCAAGACTGGGCCGGGCCTAATGCCAAATCGAGTCAACTAAATGCAATCTCAAAAATACCGTATACAAAAGGCAAGCAAATCTACACCGGCGGTCCTAACGTCCAACACCAAGCTATCCGATCGTCCTTACTAAAGAAACCTGCAAAAAGGACAACGGAGAGGGATGAGTAACCTAATGTTACTCAGTGAGTTACAATCCCCTAGTTAACCATATATGCGCCTGAGTTCAATACTCGTGTAGTGTTAGACATCTAGACTATACAAGTATCATCAATCGGTCGACCAACAATCAGACAAGAACATGATCGGCCAACCAATGATATCACATAGCTTTGATATCCACCACCCTTCACAAGCAATCCTTCAGACACATACATGCCAACATCAGGCCTACACTAAACAATACACAGCAATCAACAATCAGAAACTACTATCTAATAAATCCGGTTACTAAGTTAGACTTGGCCTCCTGCCATGATCTAACTTCAAGTAACAGGAACCTGCAAGCAAATCAATCAACCACAATCACAATAACAAGAACTAATACTACTACTCGACTCTACTTGACACTCTAACCCGGGGAATGGTGACTTCGTGTTCCTCCTCATCATCCTCGGAAATATTCTATCTCCCTATCACAAAGACCAGGAGAAGGAATATTAACCGAACGCGGCCCACAGTACGTTCGGGTCACCGTGCGACAGCCCCAGTACGTTCGGGCCACTGCCGGTTGTCACACGAAGATCGTGGCCCACAGTACATTCGGGTCACCACGAGACAGCCCACAGTACGTTCGGGTCACTGCCGGTCATTACCTCTTCGTGCAACCACTCAGCCATAGGCCATGACCCCGTCTCTCTGAGTGCTCTCGATCCAGCGAATAAGGGGTTTCCTTAAACCCGCCGGGTACGAGGTTGAGGAAACACTTATCAACCCCTAACCAAGCCTAGCAAGGCATACACACTCTAACTCTACAACACTAACAACAATATCATAACTAATCAAATCAACCGGTTAGTCACTCCCTTACCAAGAGCTGACTAACCTCAAACAACAAGATTAAATAAACAAGCAAGCAATCTAACAACCTAACGATATCATCTAAGCGCATTTGCTAACTAACCAAGCAACCTAATGATTAGCATGCTACTACGATTCTCAAGCAATAACTAAGCATGCTATTAACTAATCAATCTCAACTATAAACTAATCAAACCGTTACTCAGTTTAGACCTGGCCTCCTGCCATGATCCAACCTCCAAATAACGGGAACCTGCATGAAAACAGCTTAGCAAACAATTGACTATAACTCACAGTGTTCTTTGCCGATAAGCAGCTGGTTGATCGGAGAGGACCTAGCCAAAACCCAACCTCGACATCTTGAATGGACTGGACTGGACCGATCTTGACTTAGACATAACCTCCCCTGATACTGGTCTGGACAGAACTCAACTCGCGCATAACCTCCCCTAGCTGCTGGACGATTTCTTCGGACTTTCGGCAGAGTATCGATCTTCAAATCTTCGACTGAACTGAACTGATCTTGGAAAGCACCTCCACTTGATCATTGAAGAAACTAACTCCCTTGGACGAACTGATATGGACAGATACTTCCCTAGCTGCTGGATAATACTTCAGAACTTCTCGGCAGAGTTTCGGAACTTGAAAATGCTCTAGAACTCTCAAAACAACTCGAAACCTCTTGCTTCTTTTTTCTACTTTCTCTCTCTCTCTCTAGCAACGTTTGGAAGTGATTTTTGGTGTGTGAGGATGAATGAAATCATCAGGGGATCATGGGTATTTATAGATATCATCAACGAATCAGATCGAAGTTGGTGGCAGCGCGTGTGTCGCTTCGCATGGCTCCGGACGCATGCGTCGCGGCACCTCGTGCTCCACATGGCACTCAGCATGTACATGATGGCTTGCATGAAGACACCACGCCTTCCATGTGTCTGATCCACGTCCAGATCTAATCCATTTCGACACCACAGCGCACACATGTCGATCTGCATGCTTCGATCGCAGGTTGCGCGGCACCTCGTGCTTCTGTGTGTCAAGCTGCATGTGCTGCTCCCATGCACGGCGGCACCTCGTGCTTGTGTAGACAGATAGGTCATCAGATGATTGACACCACGTTCTTATCCCTTAGATCAAGCCACCTCGAGCTTCCCGGTCGATTTGCGCGATTTCGGCCTCCCCGGCTTATTTTCGACCCGTGATCAATCCCGAATATTTTTCCGCTCCCGTTCTGATGCTCTGAATATTACTAATAGACTCCATAAAGATTCTGAACTTGGAGGAAAATATTTCCCGAGTCTCCGGCTTCCTCGAAAAATAGACAATACCGAAATCAGGGTTTTCGGTCGATTTCGGGTTTGCCCGTCGTGCTTGCTTCCCGTCATGCTTGCTTCCCGTCCTGCTTAATTCCCGTCCTGCTTCCGACTTATAATGTCTCTGAAATAATATTCCGTTCTTACGAAGTTTCGGAGAAAACTTAGTGGCTAAGTCACGTCATGCTTCGAAAACGTCGAGCTTCTATCCCGTCGTGCTTCCAAAAATGTTATGCTTCCAAAACGTCCGTCTGATCAATCTAAGATTCTTCTGATAAGGGTAGAGCAGCTTACTTAGACTCATGCTTCACTTACGATCCATTCTTGACTTTCTCATACTTTGAAACTTCTCGATCCATCGTTGTCGCCCGCGATTCGACCACCAAGTTGATGCTCGACCAATCTTCTGTTTTCTCTGAACCATGTTAAGTTTGAAATGTTCAAAACTCAACATTCCTTCTCATCTTTTGATTCCCAAAAGCTTGGCTCCAAACTCCGACTTTGTCGATCTCGACCATTTTACCCCTAAGGGCGGGTTATCACATTCTCCCCCCCCCCCTTAATAGACATCTGGTCGTCCAGGCAGGAGAGAGGTGTCATCCTGCATGAGTTTGATCCATGCTGACCGCCATGTGGAGCACGAGGTGCCGCGACGCATGCAACCGGAAGCATGCGAGACGACACACGGGCACTTGGGTGGTGAAACCTTACTGGTTGGTGTATACTATAAATACCCCACGACCCCTTGCCATTTCATTCATCCAGACCTTTCAAAATCAGTCCCAAACGTTGCTAGAGAGAGAGAGAGAAAGTAGAAAAAGAAAGCAAGAGGTTCCGATCTTTTTCGAGCGTTTTAGAGAGTTTTCGAGATCAGTTTCTCTACTGATTTCGAGTGAGTGCCTAGGGAAGGCTCTGTCCAAATCAATTCGTCCAAGAAAGTCATATTCTCTGGTGATCAAGTGGAGGTGCTGTCCAAGGTCAGTTCAGATCCATGGGTTCAGTTCAGTCAAAGATTTGAAGCTCGATACTCTACCGAAAGTCCTAAGAAATCGTCCAGCAGCTAGGGGAGGTTCTGCTCGAGTTAAGTTCTGTCCATACCAGTATCAGGGGAGGTTCTGTCCAAGTCAAGATCAGTCCAGTCCAATCCATTCAAGATGTCGAGGTTGGGTTTTGGCTAAGTCCTCTCCGATCAACCAGCTGCTTATCGGCAAAGAACACTGTGAGTTGGTTTGTTTGAATTCCACTTGGAATTTAGGATAGTTTTGTGAGTTGGTTTTGTTTGAATTCCACTTGGAATTTAGGATAGATCGAGTATGCATATAGATTAGATTAGATCACGCTATTGCATGGTAGAGTCCTTAGGGTTATTTTATTGAATTGGACTCAGTTTAGCACAGGCTAAGTTGAGATGAAAGGAATTAAGACTGAGTTAATAACCTGACTAGGACTAGATCTAGGATGCTTCATGTTTTCTTTTCTTGCTTGGTTATTTGGTTGAGTGCAGGTTCCCGTTATCTTTAAAGATAGTTTCATAGCAGGAGGCTTAACTATCTGGGTAACGGTTTGATTGAGTTGATTGCTTGGTAGATTAATTAAATGCTTGCTTGTTTATTTAATCTTGTTGATTGAGGTTAGTCAGCTCTTGGTAAGGGAGTGACTAACCGGTTGAGTTGTTTATTGTTGATATTGTTGTCTAGTATTTTTAGATGATGGTAGTAGTAGTCTTAGGCCATATAGGCCGGATTCTGGTACTAGTTGTTAGTTGTAGAGTCTAGAGTCTAGGATAGTGTTGTGTGTGTGTGTTGCCGACAGTATGTGCGTAACCCACCCATACTAGGCTTGTTTAGGGTTGATTAGTGTTTCCTCGCTGCCTCGTATTTAGCGGGTTTAAGGAAACCCCTTATTCGCTGGATCGGGAAGACTCAGAGAGACGCGATCATGGCCTATGGCTGAGTGATTACACGACGGTGTAATGTGACAGTGACCCGAAGGACTGTGGGCTGTCGAGCGGTGACCCGAAGGACTGTGGGCCGCGGTCGGTTGAAAGTTCCTCTCTTCTGGCCTTTGTGGTATGAAGTTAGGATGTTGCCGATTTTGGGGATGAACACGAAATCACCATTTCCCGGGTTAGAGTATTGGTTAGAGTGTTGTGTTTTATTAGAGTGTCGTAGAGGGTTGTGGAACCCTAGAGTAAGTGTAACACTGATATACGGTGTTACGTATTAGATCGAGTCGTAGTATTAGTATCTTTTTATTGTGCTTGTGGTTGATTGATTTGCTTGCAGGTTCCTGTTACTTGAAGTTAGATCATGGCAGGAGGCCAAGTCTAACTTAGTAACCGGGTTATTAGATAGTAGTTTGTGCTTGTTGATTGGTGTGTATTGGTTAGTGTAGGCCTGATGTTAGCATGTATGTGTCTGAAGGATTGCTTGTGAAGGGTGGTGGATGATAAAGCTATGTGGTATCATTGGTTGGCCGATCATGTTCTTGTCTGATTGTTGGTCGACCGATTGATGATACTTGTATAGTCTAGATGTCTAACACTACACAAGTATTGAACTAAGGCGTATACATGGTTAACTAGGGGATTGGTTGTTGACTTGTTTTCATGCAGGTTCCCGTTACTCGAAGTTAGATCATGGCGGGAGGCCAAGTCTAACTTAGTAACGGTTTGTGTAGCCTTAGTTTAGATTTCTTGCTAAGGCTATATTGATTGTTATTTTGGGTTGTCTGGGTTAGTTCTAGGTTGGGGTAGAGGTAGCCAGCTCACTGAGTAACATTAGGTTACTCATCCATCTCCGTTGTCCTTTTTGCAGGTTTCTTTAGTAGGACGATCGGATAGCTTGGTGCTGGACGTTAGGACCACCGGTGTAGATTTGCTTGCCTTTTGTTAAACGGTATTTTTGATTTGCATTTAGTTGATTCGATTTTGGCGTTAGGCCGGGACCGGTCTCGAATTATTCAATGTATGAATATTTCTTTGAATCAATAAAGTAATTGTTTTATATGCGCTTCATGAGTACTCTGATATTTGACTAGTCCGGTCTAACACAACGTTAGGTCGTTGTACGGGTTGAAAAGCCTTAGGCCTCGATCTTACGGAAACCGTTAACTCTAGATACGGGTTGCAAAGCCTTATGCCTTGAGTTAGCGGGACGAGTTAGTGGATGAACTGGTCTAAGTCGTGGAGTAAATTTTGTGACTCTGACCGGATCGTCCCTAGCCCGTCACGTAGCGCTTCCGGACCATGGTGTTGGGTTGGACGGTCAGTCATGTTCTTGTTTGATTGTTGGCTGGCCGGTTGGCCTTTCATCTCTAACCCTTTGCGTGGTCGCTCCGTCGGTCATGTTCTTGTTTGAGTGTTGGCCGGTGGTTCGACTTATGTCTAGGACGGTTCGGGGGTGTTACAGATGTGGTTAGTGGATGAACTGGTCTAAGTCGTGGAGTAAATTTTGTGACTCTGACCGGATCGTCCCTAGCTCGTCACGTAGCGCTTCCGGACCATGGTGTTGGGTTGGACGGTCAGTCATGTTCTTGTTTGATTGTTGGCTGGCCGGTTGGCCTTTCATCTCCAACCCTTGGCGTTGGTCGCTCCGTCGGTCATGTTCTTGTTTGATTGTTGGCGGTGGTTCGACCTATGTCTAGGACGGTTCGGGGGTGTTACCAAAAGAGATATTCTAAGGGTGAATCGACAAAGAAGCACATCAAGTAATCAAGACAGCAAGACGAAGTGATCCAATGAGATATTGTCATTCAGGGAGAGCATGTCGTGAAGCTGAGCAGTTACACACTTAAGAATTCGAGGACGAATTCTATTAAGGGGGGGAGAATGTGATAACCCGCCCTTAGGGATAAAATGGTCGAGATCGACAAACTCGGAGTTTGGAGCCAAGCTTTTGGGAATCAAAGAGTCATGAAGAATGTTGAGTTTTGATCATTTAAAACTTGACATGGATCGGAGAAAATAGAAGATTGGTCGAGCAACAACTTTGTGGTCGAATCGCGGACGATACAGATCGATCGAGAAATTTTGAAGTACGAGAAGGTCAAGAATGGATCGTAAGTGAAGCATGAGTCGAAGTAAGCTGCTCTACTCTTTACAGAAGAATCTTAGATTGATCAGACGGACGTTTTGGAAGCATAACCTTTTTGGAAGCACGACGGGATAGAAGCACGACGTTTTCGAAGCATGACGTGACTTAGCCACTAAGTTTTCCCCGAAACTTCGTGTGAGCGGAATATTATTTCAGAGACATTATAAGTCGGAAGCAGGACGGGAATTAAGCAGGACGGGAAGCAAGCATGACGGGAAGCAAGCACGACGGGAAAACCCGAAATCGACCGAAAACCCTGATTTCGGTATTGTCTATTTTTCGAGAAAGCCGGAGGCTCGGGATATATTTTTCTTCAAGTTCAGAATCCCTATGGAGTCTATTAATAATATTCAGAGCATCAGAACGGGAGCAGAAAAATATTCAAGATTGATCGCGGGTCGAAAATTCACCAGAAGGACCGAAACCGCACAAATAAACCAAGAAGCTCGAGGTGGCTTGATCTGAGAGGTCAGGACGTGATGTTTATCCATTAAGCAGCTGAGTGTCTACACAAGCTCGAGGTGTCGCCGTGCATGAAGCCAGAACATGCAGCTTGACACACAGAAGCACGAGGTGCCGCGCAACCTGCGATCGAAGCATGCAGATCGACATGTGTGCTCTGTGGTGTCGAACTGGATTAGGTCAGGACGTGGATCAGACATGTGGAAGGTGTGGTGTCACCCTGCAGGACACTCTGGTCATGCCATCAGACATGTGGAGCACGAGGTGCCGCGACGCATGCGTCCGGAGCCATGCGAAGCGACACACGGGCTGCCACCAACCTGAACCTGATTCGCTGATGTATCCTATATAAACCCCACGACCCCTGCCCATTTCATTCATCAATCACACACCAAAATCACTCCCCAACGTGCCTAGAGAGAGAGAGAGAGAAAGTAGAAAAAGAAAGCAAGAGGTTCCGATCTTTTTCGAGCATTTTAGAGAGTTTTCGAGATCAGATTCTCTACTGATTTCGAGTGAGTGTCTAGGGGATCCTCTGTCCAAACCAATTCGTCCAAGCAAGTCATATTCTCTGGTGATCAAGTGGAGGTGCTGTCCAAGGTCAGTTCAGATCCATGGGTTCAGTTCAGTCGAAGATTTGTAGCTCGATACTCTGCCGAAAGTCCGAAGAAATCGTCCAGCAGCTAGGGGAGGTTCTGCTCGAGTTGAGTCCTGTCCAGACCCGTATCAGGGGAGGTTCTGTCCAAGTCAAGATCAGTCCAGTCCAGTCCATTCAAGATGTCAAGGTTGGGTTTTGGCTAGGTCCTCTCCGATCAACCAGCTGCTTATCGGCAAAGAACACTGTGAGTTGGTTTGTTTGAATTCCGTTTGGAATTTAGGATAGATCGAGTCTGCATATAGATTATAGATTAGATTATATCACTCTATTGCATGATAGAGTCCTTAGGGTTTTATTATTGAATTGGACTCAGCTTAGCACGGGCTAAGTTGAGATGAACGGAATTAAGACTGAGTTAATAACCTGACTAGGACTAGGACTAGGATGCATCATGTCTTCTATTCTTGCTTGGTTATTTGGTTGAGTGCAGGTTTCCGTTATCTTTAAAGATAGTTTCATAGCAGGAGGCTTAACTATCTGGGTAACGGTTTGATTGAGTTGATTGCTTGGTAGATTAATTAAATGCTTGCTTGTTTATTTAATCTTGTTGTTTGAGGTTAGTCAGCTCTTGGTAAGGGAGTGACTAACCGGTTGAGTAGTTTATTGTTGATATCGTTGTTTAGTATTTAGATGATGGTATTAGTAGTCTTAGGCCATATAGGCCGGATTACTGGTACTAGTTGTTAGTTGTAGAGTCTAGAGTCTAGGATAGTGTTGTGTGTGTATTGCCGACAGTATGTGCGTAACCCGCACATACTAGGCTTGTTTAGGGTTGATTAGTGTTTCCTCGCTGCCTCGTATTTAGAGGGTTTAAGGAAACCCCTTATTCGCTGGATCGGGATGACTCAGAGAGACGGGCTAAGTCACGTCATGCTTCAAAAACGTCGAGCTTCTATCCCGTCGTGCTTCCAAAAATGTTATGCTTCCAAAACGTCTGTCTGATCAATATAAGATTCTTCTGATAAGGGTAGAGCAGCTTACTTCGACTCATGCTTCACTTACGATCCATTCTTGACCTTCTCATACTTTGAAACTTCTCGATCCATCGTTGTCGCCCGCGATTCGACCACCAAGTTGATGCTCGACCAATCTTCTATTTTCTCTGAACCATGTTAAGTTTGAAATGATCAAAACTCAACATTCCTCCTCATCTTTTGATTCCCAAAAGCTTGGCTCCAAACTCCGACTTTGTCGATCTCGACCATTTTACCCCTAAGGGCGGGTTATCACATTCTCCCCCCCCTTAATAGAATTCGTCCTCGAATTCTTAAGTGTGTAACTGCTCAGCTTCACGACATGCTCTCTCTGAATGATAATATCTCTCCTTGGATCACTTCATCTCACGGTCTTGATCACTTGATGTGCTTCTTTGTCGATTCACCCTTGGAATCTCTCTTTCGGTTTCTTTGGTCTCCATACTCATCTCTGTCTCTCTTCAATGGAATGATCACTGGGTCATCTTGCTTTGCCTCTGCCATAACACTGATTTCCCATGATACTATCCTTTCTATCAGATAGATCATTCTTGCTCCTGATACCCAGATACTGCTGAAGTCTTTTCCCAACGAAGTCTCGCTTCTCTCCATCTGTCCAGTCCATACCACTGTCCAGTCCTCTGAACCATCTTCACTCTATCTCTTCGTCTTTGGGTTTTTGGCCTCGAACTCCTTTCACTTTAAGGTTTTCACCATTAAAGTGCCGATCAACGAACACACTTACAAGCTGCAACTAAAAGAACACTCACACGCAAGTTAGTCAACAACTAACCCAACAAAAACTAACCACCTAACCGCAAAACTAACCAACAACCTAGCAATTATAAACTCCTCTATCTAATATTAATTCCTAAAACAATAAATCCTATCGCTGGATGTGACCGGTTTCCTAATGCCTTTTGTGACTCATTTGACTCGATAAAATATTTGAAAACCGATTAAATCATGAGTTCCGGAAGCATGGACGTAACCATGCTCTGATACCACCTCTGTAACACCCCCGAACCGTCCTAGACATAAGTCAAACCACCGGCCAACAATCAAACAAGAACATGACCGACGGAGCGACCAACGCCAAGGGTTGGAGATGAAAGGCCAACCGGCCAGCCAACAATCAAACAAGAACATGACTGACCGTCCAACCCAACACCATGGTCCGGAAGCGCTACGTGACGGGATAGGGACGATCCGGTCAGAGTCACAAAATTTACTCCACGACTTAGACCAGTTCATCCACTAACTCGTCCCGCTAACTCAAGACATAAGGCTTTGCAACCCGTATCAAGAGTTAACGTTTTCCGTTAGATCGAGGCCTAAGGCTTTTCAACCCGTACAACGACCTAACGTTGTGTTAAACCGGACTAGTCAAATATCAGAGTACTCATGAAGCGCATATAAAACAATTGCTTTATTGATTTAAAGAAGTATTCATACAGCAAAATAATTCAAGACTGGCGCCCGGCCTAATGCCAAATCGAGTCAACTAAACACAATTCACAAGGTACCATTTACAAAAGGCATGAAAATCTACACCGGCGGTCCTAACGTCCAGCACCAAGCTATCCGATCGTCCTACTAAAGAAACCTGCAAAAAGGACAACGGAGATGGATGAGTAACCTAATGTTACTCAGTGAGCTGGCTACCTCTACCCCAACCTAAAACTAACCCAGACAACCCAAAATAACAATCAATATAGCCTTAGCAAGAAATCTAAACTAAGGCTACACAAAACCAATCCATTCAAGATGTCGAGGTTGGGTTTGGCTAAGTCCTCTCCGATCAAGCAGCTGCTTATCGGCAAAGAACACTGTGAGTTGGTTTGTTTGAATTCCATTTGGAATTTAGGATAGATCGAGTCTGCATATAGATTATAGATTAGATTATATCACTCTATTGCATGATAGAGTCCTTAGGGTTTTATTATTGAATTGGACTCAGCTTAGCACGGGCTAAGCTGAGATGAACGGAATTAAGACTGAGTTAATAACCTGTCTATCGGAGATCTATCTCCAGTTCGACTCCAGACTCGGGGTCCGGATCGGTCAGAGGCCATGACCCCAGCTGGTGGAGCTTGCCCGATCGGTAGGTTGACCCCTTGGTCGACTCCGATTGGATCGTCGTTGTCGGATCTTTGTTGAGGGGTTCCAGATTGATTTGGATCCATAATCGTGCTTAGAAATCCTAGATCGGGTTCTTAGCAAGGATGTTTTTCGTTTATCTTACCCACTGTCGGCGCCAAAATGTAGAACCTAAAATCTACACTCAGTATTTTGTAGTGTTTGTAAGTAAACTAGGTGACAAGAGATGTAGGCAACGATATCCTTAGAACACAACGATGTAATCGGAATTCGATAGACAAAAATGGACTTTTATTGATTAAGAGGTCGAGTACAAAGAATAATTAAGAGATCGATTATAACAAGGAGGTCGATCATTAGTAATATCTAAAACGAAGTGAGAAAGATGAAAATGTGTGGTGTGCTCTCTCTCTAGGGTTTTCTCTGTCCCATTAGCATTGATCTCCTCTCCCTTTTATAAGCTTGACTCTGCTATTTTTGTAACTGTTTTCGCGACCTTCTCGACCTCGGCGACCTCCTCTTCTACTTCGTTGACGTCGCTAAGGGTCTTGTTCTTTTACAGCCCATTTTTAAATATAGCCCATTTAGCCTATGTCCAAAATTGGGTTCAACACCGGCCTAACTCAACGCAAGAAGACAAGGCATCTAAAGAGAGACTATGTCCAAAGAGAAAACTGTTGGGGAACAATACCAGGCATAAGTTTTCTCCAGCTTCCAGCTACGTCATCGATCACCAGACCCTTGCTCAAGAAGAAACCAGGGACCAACCCCTGCCATAGGTCCGACCCCCTTGATCGGACCGACCCTTGGAGAAAAATAGAAGTTTTCCGCCTAAGGGGAAACTTCCATTTTTCTGATTATGGAAGTGTTCGCCCTACTTGAAGCCGACATCTACATCTATAAAAGGGGAACCCAAACCCTAGAACAAGGGATCGACTTTCTAGACTAGGATATTAGGGTTTAGGCGGCTAGAACTAGGGTTCATACACCCAAACACGTTGTAGACTCAATCAATACTCAAAACACATCTCCTTAGTCTCGATTTCTTGCTTTCTATTACAAATCTTCTAGTGTTCCGTGGTACTAAAACTACCCTGCACAAAAATACCATAACAATGATGACGTTGTCTGAAAGCTGCTTCAGGGTCTTGGTCAGCCAGGTAATCTTGTCATTGAGGGGATGGTAGACACTATCAAGTTTGCACTTGAAATCATTCATTTAATCATACTGAATGGTGTAGATTTTATTCAGCTTCTCATCCATCTCTTCTCTGCTCTAAGGATTTAATATAGCAGTCATTGGCCTTTTTGCAGCTCTTCTCTGGCCTTCTGTGTCCCTGAAATTACCAATTTTATTTGGTCTTAGGTAATCGTGATCTAACTTAGTATTAATATGAGAATTGGATGATAAGAGCTTAGTATCGATCGATTCAGATGAATGCTTGTCGATCGATTTCGTGTTGTGTAGCTGATGGGGAAGTCTGCAACTGAATGCGTCTCCATTAGCTTGAGGTTTGGAAAGTGGCTGATGCATCTTTACTGCTTTTAGGGTTTGAGAAGTAGCTTCTACCCCATGGCTTCTTTTATAGTGCTCTATATCTCCAATTTTTCCAAATTCGGAATTTCCTTTTTTGAAATTTCCAATTTTTTTCATGACGGTTGGACGAGTATCGATCGATTTACTAGTAGTTGTGCCGATCGATTTCTCCTCGTGTTGTCTACGACTTGTACTGATATCGATCGATTCTGACTGTGGTTTGTCGCTCGATTTGGGTAGCATGGTTCCATGTGACGGAGATCCATATCTGGCGAGAACTCCTTGTAGATCGGTAGCGGGTGCTTCCTTATGGTTCTCTTCATGTTCTTCCTAGTTTTGGGAAGGTGTATTAGCTTCTACGGCAAAGGTAGGGTAGCAGTGTGCTGGCAATCTATCATGCTCTGTAAAAACTTTCGTATCGATCGATGCCCAATGAGATGTGTCGATCGAATTCCAATTGTCTGATCTTAGGATCGGTTTGTGATTGGTGCCTTTGTGGTAGGTGTATGTGTGTTGTGGTTGGATGAAAGGGTGGGAAAAATATCGGTGGGTACTTCATCTCTTCGAAGGAAAGAGTACTCAATCTCTCTTTCTTTCTAGTAATCTTCATCATACTCATCATCCTTTTCCCTCATGTATTCCTCATCATGATCATCTTCATATGTCTCCACTGCGCATGTAGGCACGTAGTAGTCTGGTTCCCAACTCCCAACTGAATAATCACCGAAAAAGTGAACAACCTCGTACAAAGGTGTACTATCAATCGATGTGGAGTGAAAACTGTTGCTTGAATCGATCGATGTAACAACTGACTGGTCGATCGATGGCTGGGTAGCAGTGTCGATCGATAACTATGTGTGGCTGTCGATCGATTCCGAGTATTCTGTTTCGTACTCGACTTCACAGTAGCAATGTGCTACGAGTTTAGCTTCATCTGGAGGCTGGTTACAGGACGTCTGTGGCTTGACAATCTTGACTGGATCATAGTAAATCTTCGGGTTGATCAGGGTCAAGCACATCTCGGTTGTTTGCAAATCACAAACAGCTCCAACAGTGGCTAAGAATCATCTTCCAAGTAATAGAGAAGAATTCCAATTTAACTTTATGTCTATGACATGAAAGTCAACTGGAACTAGGGCATTGCCAATATGTACCTCAAGGTCTTTGGTGATTCCCAATGAACTCTTCCTTGAACAATCTACAAAGCAAAAGAACTCCTTTGTAGGTTCTATCTTCATACCTAGATGATCTTCTATAACCTTTGGTATGATGTTGGGTGATGCTCCTGTATCACATAGTGCACGGGTGATTTCGATTCCCTTGATGTAGCATGGAATAATGAATTCCCCAGGATCACTCTTCTTTTTCAAGGTAATTTTATTCTTCAGCTCATATCTGACTAGGTTGAACATCTTCTCAATGTCAGCCTCTGTAACTCTTGTCTCTCTGAAGAACATCCACAATCTGTGTGTGAAGTAAGCTTCTTCAAAGGGTCTGTCTATTGGGATCTTCAAAACTCTCTTCTTGAAGTTCTCCAATTTTTTTGGGTTAGCCTCTCTTTTAAGGTTCTTGGGGACCTTCTCTTTCCTTTTTATTAAGGTCCTCTTTGCACTTTCCTTTTCTATCTCCATAGGCTCTGATGTATCCTCAGCCTCTTCTAATTGGTTATCTGAATGTTTGGGTCGGGTCTTGAGTGCATCGATCTTGGTCATGTTGTGGGAACCGAAATTCACACTGTCGATTTTTAAAAATAAAATACGAAGGAAGGCCAAGACAACCCGACTTTTCCAGAAGGTCTGGATTCTCTGCGTAACCACACGAAATCGAAAAAGAAAAAAAATGACAAAACGTAAATAGAAAGTCGCTCGATGGCGTTTTATTAATTGAACGATACGAATACAAGGTTTCTCCGAAAAAGAGAAGAGATATGCTACGACCGAAAAGATAGAGCTGCAGGCATTAAAATGTCCTAACCTTGCCTCGCTAGTCTAACCACGTAAGCCCTAAGTTCTCTAAGCTAACATGAATTCTCTAGGTCTCTTATTTTCGGATCCCTCTTTCTTCTTCTCCAGCCCTCTTTATATACATGTCTAGGTCGGTGGCCTTGCTACTCTTTCGCCTTTGGGCCCAAGTTTATCTCTTTTTGGGAATATCCCATTTTTCGTCGATCTTCATAATTATCTTCGAATTTTTACATTTATCTTTGGAAACTTGACATTTATCCTATTTTCGGGAAATAGAATAAACCGTCATAGCTTTGTTGGGCCTGAATCCTTAAAATCGTAAGTTAGTCTGTGGGCACGTTTCAAGCCCTTGAACGTTTATACGATTTTTCGGAAAGATTGCCTTTCTTCGTAAAATAAATCGTATAGCTTAAAGAATCGATGTTTAAGTCAATCGTTCTTGTTTTAAACGATACACTTTACGAGAAAACCAACCTTCTCAGTTTTAGTCGTAAAACTTAGACGATAACTTTAATCGAGACGAACCAAGAGACACTAGGTCCGTAGCTGAGATGACACAACCATACGAAAGTATATGGAAGTCACGGAAAACGATATAAGTCGGACAGGCCGAGATTAGGTGGGCGCAGCCGCCGGCGCCCGGGGCCACGACACGGTCGCAACCGCCGGCGCCCGGGGCCACGACACGGTTGCAGCCGCCAGCGCGCGGAGCCACGACGTTGTCGCAGCCGTCGGCGCGTGGAGCCACGGCGTTGTCGCAGCCGCCGGCGCCCGGGGCCGCGGCTCGGTCGCAGCCGCCAGCGCCCGGGGCCACGCCTTGGTTGCAGCCGTCGGCGCCCGAGGCCGTGCCTTGGTCGCAGCCACCGGCGCCTGGGACCATGCTTCGGTCGCGTCCGTTCTTTTCCGATCTTTCTTTCAATGATTGTTTCGCGGAAAGTCCATAGATAGGAAATAATCTTAGCTGTTGATTTCGAGATAACCGTTTTTGACGCCAACACATGTCGATCTTAGGTAATTGCACTTGTGATTTAGGAAGTTCGCATCGATCGATGACAGTAGTGTCATGTCGATCGATGGAAGTAGCAGTAAGGGGATCGATTTCTTCCTCTTCGGATCGATCGGCGAAAGGGTGGAGTAGGTTCAGGTGTTTCTCTGCAAACTCCTCATGTGTAATTATCTGAACTGGATTGCTCGTAGCCGTAGATCTTGTGGACTCTGTCTATCGATTTCCTACCTCGAACATCGAACGGTAGTCTCCTTCCCATGTCGATCGATCGTGTTCATCTTCTATCGATCTATGGGTGTCGATATTCATTGCATCGCCGGCTTCCAGCAACCTTTTTATAAGGGTTCCCATGTCCATCCACTTCCCAGAAATTATCTACCACAATAACACTGATGTGGTGTCTGATGAGATCTTCCTCTCTGTCTTTGATGAAAGCTTCTTGTCTCTTGATAGCTTCAGAAGTCTGAACCACTTGTGTCTCCAATTTCTTCACACGAGTGATCAAAGTGTCAAACTTTTAGGTCAAGCTATTGTACACATCATCTATCTTCCCGTTGAAATCCACTGTGAGCTTTTGTTGACCCTCTAGAACTGAGTCAAGCATGGCTCCAATCTTGCCCTCCTGAGTATGTGGTGGTGGATTATGGTAGAAAGAATTGGTGAGTTCTTGTTGCTGTTCTAGTTGTTGTTGCTGTTGCTGAAGGGCTTCTGGTACTATGAATTCTGGTTGAAATTACTCCTATGACTGTTGCCATAGAAGTTCTTGTTCTGATTCAGATTCCCATATCTCTGGAATCCTCCTATGTAGTTCACATCTTCTTCCTCATCAGTCTCTACAGCTTCTACATCTTCAGCAAAACTAACTTGCTTCTTCAGTATCTTGTAACACTGTCCAACTGCTCCTTTTCTAAGACATTGGCCGCTTTTCTCCTTTCATAATCTGTGTTCTTGGTATTGTTGCTAGTTCTCAAGTTCTCAATAAGTCTCACAGCCTCTTCTGGATTCCTGGTGTTGAAGTTTGTTGGGGTCAAAAACGGTTATCTCGAATCAATGGCTATGTCTATTTGTCACACGAAAAACCCTCCGAAAAACGAACACGAACACCCGTAAACCGAAGGAACCGAGCACCCGACCCCGGTCGCGGCCGTGGCCGCCGGGCGGCTAGCCCCCGCGCTGGCCGTGGCTGCCGGGCGGCTAGCCCCCGCGTTGGCCGTAGCCGCTGGGCGGCTAGCGCCCGTGCTGGCCGTGGCCGCCGGGCGGCTAGCGTTCGTGCTGGCCGTGGCCGCCGGGCGGCTAGCCCCCGTGCTGGCCGTGGCCGCCGGGCGTCTAGCCCCCGTGCTGGCCGTGGCCGCCGGCGGCTAGCGCCCGTGCTGGCCGTGGGCGCCGGGCGGCTAGCCCCCGTGCTGGCCGTGGCCGCCGGCGGCTAGCGCCCGTGCTGGCCGTGGGCGCCGGGCGGCTAGCCCCGTGCTGGCCGTGGCCGCCGGGCGGCTAGCCCCCGTGCTGGCTCGGGTCGTCGGGCGACAAGCTTCCGTGCATAATTTCTAGACCCCGGCCGTCAGAAGTCTGTAATTTGCGTCTTTCCCAAGTTTTTCGCGGAATGAATCGTTGAGATTACGCGTACAAAACTCCCGTTCTTACTCCAAACTAAGATTGTCGGAAACACTTCGGAAACTCGTAAGATATCAACGGGAAGGAAGATCTTAAATTCTTCGTGCGAAACATTGATGGTTATATTAAGACACCACTCATCTCAACTCTACGAAGGATTGAAGATCTTCCGAAGAAATCGTAGAAAACAACGGAAGTCCCAGAGACGGCCCGAAAGGGACCAAACGCGATTGGACAGTCCGCTTACGATTATCTGAGATAGATACGACGATTTACGTTTATCTTTACATAACAAGATAAATGCTAAATTTCCAGAAGGATAAATGTCAACTTTCCCGAAGATAAATGTTAAGTTTCCCGATAAACATGAAGGCCGACGAAAATGGAAAAAGCCCGCTTCGCGGCCCAAAAGGAGAATAGACCGTCATAAGAAGGAGTATATAAAGGAGCTTTGGGAGAGAAGGAAAGGCAGAGCAAAAATCCTAGAGGGAAAGCAAATCCGAGATTGGAGACCTAGAGAGCTCATGTTAGCTTAAGAACTTAGAATTTAGGCGGTAGACTAGCAAGGCAGGACCTAGAACGTCCGGCCGCCTCTCGTTCTATTTTCATCTTGTCCGCAGACTCATGTCTCTCTCGGAAGGATCTAACAATCCTTTTACTTAGAGTTCCGCACCTAGAAACCCTAGGCATTATTCTCGACAGGCCCGTTTCTATGACTAACGCTCATACTAGACGAACTCCGCCAGGCAGTTCGATCTCTTGTTCAAACTCTTCCAACTGAACTACGTCCGACTTGATCCTCGAAAGGGGTACGTAGGCAGCCTTCCTTAAGGTCCAGTCTCAAATCTTAATAAAACCTTTCCGCATTTATTTGATCACTTGTCGTTGGATGTCGCAGAGAATCCGGACCTTCAGGGAAAGTTAGGTTTACTTAGCTTTCCTCCGATTTACTTAATAAAAATCGACAGTGCGAATTTCGGTTCCCACAGTTTGGCGCTAGAAGGAGGGGGGGACGGATTACTCTTACTCTTACGGCCGCAAAACGCTTGATCAAAGTAATGTCTGGAAATATGAAAGACAAACTCGCAGCTCACATCGACGCTGGTAAAACAACTTCAGCAGTGACTGTTCCTACGACCAACGCTTATGCAAACGGTTATATAAGATTATCATCTTACGGACAAACGTCCCGAGAACGGACCATCCCGACCAAGTTCGGGTCATATCAACAATGCACCCCGTCCAAGTTCCTGCAACACGATCCTCGGGTCCATGGACACAACCCCCCTCCCTTGGGATTATCAAAGAAAGACTTCGGGAAAATTTATAAAAGACTTGGTCATCGAGACGGATTCCTACCTGCCGTATAAAACGGCTATGGTTAGCTTGAACACTAGTCGCCTTAACTATACGGGGAATTGAAATCCTTTCGGAAAAACCAGCGTCACATCAACGGCTGTTTCTAAGGAAAAATCGTAAAAACGTATAAGTCCCAAGACGGCCCAAAAGGGGCCCGGATCGCGGCTAAATGGCCCACATACGATTTTAGAATAGGATCGAGCCCAAGACTGATATGACGGTCTAAATACCGAGTTTGAGAAATCTCAGCGAGTAGGGTTTCGAGTTTAAATGTTTTTTGAGAAACAGCGTTTCTAATGTTAAAATTCGATAACATTTTACGGAAAACCTTTCGTAAAATAAATTCTCGATAATATTTTACAAGACAGCTTTTGCATGATTAAACTCGACAACATTTTACAAAAAAATTTCCGTAAAATTAACTCGACAACATTTTGTAAAATAACTCTCGTAAAATAAAAAATCAACAACGTTCTAGGAAATGACTTCTTGCTGGGATCAAGATCGATTAAGATGAAATCGATACCTGAAGGTCCTCGGAAAAACCAAGTGTTGATCGAGAAACCTCAAGAGAAACCGAGAAAAACAGGCAAGTCCCGCGAGGAAGCACAGTCCCGGGCGGCTAGCCCCTGTGCTGGCCCTGGCCGCCGGGCGGCTAGCCCCCGTGCTGGCCCTGGCCGCCGGGTGGCAAGGCCCCGTACTGGCCCTGGCCGCCGGGCAGCTAGCCCCCATGCCGGCTCTGGCCGCCGGGCGGCTAGCCCCCATGCTGGCTCTGGCCGCCGGGCGGCAAGCCCCCGTGCTGGCTCTGGCCGCCGGACGGCTAGACCCCGTGCTGCCTCTAGGCGCCAGACGACTAGCGCACCCGTACTGCGCTGGTTGTCGGGCGACACAACATTCGTCAAGCACGGCCAATCCTCGTAAAGATTGACCCAACGACTATCCAAACCAATTTTACGAAACACTTTCCGTAAAATTAACTCGACAACATTTTGTTGAATAACTCTCGTTAAATAAAAGCTCGACAATATTTTACGAAACATCATTCGTAAAGTATAACAAGATCGCAAGCTTCTTGACCTGACCAGTTTGCTCATAGCTTGACGAAACAAGAAGCCTCACTTAAGTGACGTCTTGCCAATCATTTTCACTTGTCCGCCCACCTTAGCCTTCTTCGAGTTATCGCTTACTTCTCCTCCCTTTGTTTCAACGGTTCTGCATTGTTCCTTCTGGTACTAGGTAACCAGCAGTACGAAAGAAATGAGGACATGAACTTAGGCGTTAATATCTCTCTCTCATACCGATATTTTCGCCAAGATTTCATCGAAAATCGATTCTCGATTCAGTATCAGACTTTTCGAAGTCCTTTGACAATGAAACGTTAGAAGACAGAGGAACAGACATGAGGCAATATCGAGTAAAGAATAATCAAAGAGACTAAGGTACGTCCGACTTTGAAAGTTTTATCAAGGTTTTAATCTTTTCGTAGGATAGGAATGAAAACGTCTTGTAAACTGCCGGAAAATTTAGGGAACTTAGGACCTAGGTGGATACTCTAGCAAGCTAAGTCTTAGGCATTTTCTTCCAGTTTTGTTCTATTGTTCCTTGACTGTCTAGGCAGAACATGCAGACCGATCTAATCTCTCGAAAAACCGAGAAACGATCGCCACGCATCCTTGGCATACTCATTCTACTTCCTAAAGAAAAAATTCCTTTCAAAAGGCAAACGACACTCTAAGATTCGTCCGAAACACTAGCGGCATAACGGCGTGGTCAAACCGTTACAAACATAGTCTTGAAAACTCTACGCCGTCTCTTGTTGCAAACTCGCGACAAGAAACTTTTACAACGTCAGACTAATAGCACGATGGTGAGCAACAAAATTAACGAAATAACCTTCGGTAAAACTCCATGAGTAACTCGAAGAACTTTCATTAAAAGACGAAATCAAAGCGGAAACATTTCCAGTATAACCCACAGAAACAGTGCTACTTTGACTATCTGCGATATTCTATCTCCATGAAACCAGTCATCGATTACTTTCGTATAACTGAAACCTAAAGTGGAAAATCATTTCAAAAATCCATCACCCGTAACTTGGAAAACTCCGCTAAGATTTGCATGTCTATCTCAACGAACGCTATTCGGCCCTCGGCCAACTACTCCTTTCCATAAAGCCCGAACCTGAATTCGGCATCACTATTAAGGACAATCGTAAACCAATACGACCTTAATGTGAAAGGGTCATGGTCTGATCGTTTACCAACTCCTTGGTTATACGGCTGAACACAGCCTTCACGCCAAGACAAAAAAGCTGAACGACCGCCGCTCCAATCACTTAACGGCCAAACGATAATCCATGATTGTCATAAAACGCCAAGTGACCATTACGCGATCAACTGTGTTTCAAAACCCAAAAGCGGAAATCATGCGATAAATTCCTCATAATAAAATCAGTCCTAACAACCATTCGGTTAACGGAAAAATTTGAACTTATCATTGATCGATTAAGTTCTGTACACCCCTTAAACAAAGCATGAAGAGAAACACTCGTGACAAAGCTCCAAGAGTTATACGAGTCATCCATAAAATCCAAGAACGCCAACACTTCTCAAAGGTAGACGCTTCTCCCTGGGTCAAATATACTTGCACGTCCAAACTGAAACAACAGTTTCTGACTACGGACTTTCGCAAAACATCTCATAGCCCGCGAACATTTGAAATGCGGCACAAGGGAAAATTAACTCGTACACATTTGAAATGTGTATTCTCGTATACTCCCACGATTTTAAAGAAACCGGATTTTCGAAACTCTTTACAAACGCAGAAACCGAATTTTCGAAACTCTTCGCAAACAAATTCGCCAATCGCTAAACGGCCTCTACAATGGATCCAGTATCCACCAAACAAACCATAAAACTATCGCCCGGAAACATTCCGCGATTTCTAAAAGCCCATAGTCCTTTATGGCATAAGAAAAACAAACTTCAAAGCACTGCAAGACGTCGCTTCGTGCCCGAACATCCGTTTTTCGATTAAAACCTTCATACGCCTTCTAAACGGCATCATATCGTTGTTGCTGATCACAACAAACGAACTCTAACGTCCTAAACAGACAAGCCACCTAAGGGTAGGCTCTTTTACATCCGACAAGGATCCCATAGCGCGCTATACAAAAAATCAAAATTTGGTTCAGCACTTCGTAAAGGAAGTAGCTCGATTCGTGCCCATACAAATCATATAAGCCGATACCACTTCGCGGATTTTAAAACGGTACGAATCAGGTTAAAATCACAAACAGGCAAAATGAAAGCCGATTTGTCATCGCACAGCCTCAGTCTGAGAGTAAACCTAGGTCTTGCCCTAAACCCAGCCTTGCTGGTATCTTAAACATCTCATAGGTAAAGCGTCAACGACGCGAGATCCCAAAACTTGTCTCTTCACTCAAGTCTATACGTTTCCACGAATTTTCGTGTAAATCGTAAACCGCAGGAAAATCTCGCTTTGTACAAACTACGAATACGGTGATCGTCAGGGAGGCAGGAATGAGACGACAAGTCACACTCTGTCCCTCTAACTTCGATAAACAGAAGTTCTAAAACGCAAAATATTTTATAAACGCATACCGTGAATTCAGTAAAACGCCCTAAAAGGGCAGGGATTCAAAGCCACCAACGGCCAGTTCCGAAATCATACATAATGGCCAACCAACAGCCGGAACACAATCAAAATAAAAATCCCTAAAGGGATTGGTAAACCTAGGCGTTCTCCGAAACGCCGCCTTCATCAAAACTCACCCAAAGTAGGAACGACCGTCGCCTCCATTGGTCGCACCACCGCTGCACGTCTCATACGCGCCGGCTTCGCAAACCTCGACTGTGTGGTCTTGATCCTCCGAACCATCCAAATCCGGGACAAGGGTGCACACGGAATTCGGACCAACGAGACTCGAGTCGAAGTCCTCTTCGTTAACTTGCAAGTCCCCGTTTCCTCTGAATCTTTTGTTGAAGACGACGGACTTACGAGGACATGTGTTCTTTTCTTTCTTCACATTGAGCAACGAATCCCGACGTCACGTTCGAGATCGACAATCAAAGGTGATGCGGATTTCCGCAATGAAATATTCTTAGCCAAAAATTTCGATTTTCAACTCATAACTTCCGCCCGCAAGATCGTCTCCGCGTCTTACAGGCTGGGGGGCTAACTGTTGGGGTCAAAAACGGTTATCTCGAAATCAATGGCTAAGTCTATTTGTCACACGAAAAACCCTCCGAAAAACGAACACGAACACCCGTAAACCGAAGGAACCGAGCAGCCGACCCCGGTCGCGGCCGCCGGGCGGCTAGCCCCCGTGCTGGCCGTGGCCGGCGGCGGCTAGCGCCCGTGCTGGCCGTGGCCGCCGGGCGGCTAGCACCCGTGCTGGCCGTGGCCGCCGGGCGGCTAGCGCCCGTGCTGGCCGTGGCCGCCGGGCGGCTAGCCCCCGTGCTGGCCGTGGCCGCCGGCGGCTAGCGCCCGTGCTGGCCGTGGCCGCCGAGCGGCTAGCCCTCGTGCTGGTCGTGGCCGCCGGCGGCTAGCGCCCGTGCTGGCCATGGCCGCCGGGCGGCTAGCCCAGTGCTGGCTCGGGTCGTCGGGCGACAAGCTTCCGTGCATAAGTTCTAGGCCCCGGCCGTCAGAAGTCTGTACTTTGCGTCTTTTCCAAGTTTTCGCGGAACGAATCGTTGAGATTCCGCGTACAAAACTCCCGTTCTTACTCCAAACTAAGATCGTCGGAAACACTTCGGAAACTCGTAAGATATCAACGGGAAGGAAGATCTTAAATTCTTTGTGCGAAACAGTGATGGTTGACACCACTCATCTCAACTCTACGAAGGATTGAAGATCTTCCGAAGAAATCGTAGAAAACAACGGAAGTCCCAGAGACGGTCCGAAAGGGACCAAACGCGATTGGACAGTCCGCTTACGATTATCTGAGATAGATACGACGATTTACGTTTATCTTTACATAACAAGATAAATGATAAATTTCCAGAAGGATAAATGTCAAGTTTCCCGAAGATAAATGTCAAGTTTCCCGATAAACATGAAGGCCGACGAAAATGGAAAAAGCCCGCTTCGCGGCCCAAAAGGAGAATAGACTGTCATAAGAAAGAGTATATAAAGGAGCTTTGGGAGAGAAGGAAAGGCAGAGCAAAAATCCTAGAGGGAAAGCAAATCCGAGATTGGAGACCTAGAGAGCTCATGTTAGCTTAAGAACTTAGAATTTAGGCGGTAGACTAGCAAGGCAGGACCTAGAACGTCTGGCCGCCTCTCGTTCTATTTTAATCTTGTCCGCAGACTCATGTCTCTCTCGGAAGGATCTAACAATCCTTTTACTTAGAGTTCCGCACATAGAAACCCTAGGCATTATTCTCGACAGGCCCGTTTCTATGACTAACGCTCGTACTAGACGAACTCCGCCAGGCAGTTCGATCTCTTGTTCAAACCCTTCCAACTGAACTACGTCCGACTTGATCCTCGAAAGGGGTACGTAGGCAGCCTTCCTTAAGGTCCAGTCTCAAATCTTAATAAAACCTTTCCGTATTTATTTGATCACTTGTCGTTGGTTGTCGCAGAGAATCCGGACCTTCAGGGAAAGTTAGGTTTACTTAGCTTTCCTCCGATTTACTTAATAAAAATCGACAGTGCGAATTTCGGTTCCCACAAAGTTTTTTTCACTAGCTGTATCTAGAGCTGTCTGGTAGACCAGATCTAAACCTCTGAAGAAAGTGCTAAGTAGCTACACTTGGTTGAAACCATGGTGTGGACAGTCTCTCTGATAGGTCTTGAAACGGACCCAACAACCTCTGAAAGGTTTTGCAGTCTTCTGCATATATGTAGCAATTTTAGTTCTCAAGTCTTCTGCGCGTGCCTCATCAAAGAAGTTGATCTAGAAAGAATTATTGATGTCATTCCACGATGTAAGAGATCCTGGTGGTAGTTGCTTAATCCATTGCAAAGCTTCTACAGTAAGAGAGTGCTTGAAAAGCTTGCAAAGTAGGTAGTTAGCTGGTACTCCATTGGCTTTGACAATTGATATGAAATCCTCGTACCTCTGTAGATGGTCCATAGGATGCTCATTAGGTGCTCCACTGTAGGGTATATGTCCTATAAGTGTGTAGTAGATAGGCTTACCTCAAAATCAGTCCTCTGAATCTCTGGAGGGCGGATTGCAGATCTGTTGGCATAGTATTGATCTGGACGGTTGTAGTCAGCCAGTGATGTGTTTCTGGTGGCCTCTTCTGCAGCTTGAGCAGCTGCTGCAGCAGCTTCAGCTTATAGATCAGGGATTGCAGCCTCCTGATCATTAATCTTTTGACCTGCTGCATTACGCAGGTGACCATCTTGACCACGCAGGTTTCCATGTCCGTTCGCTTGGAGTATCAAAATCACGACCATGTTCTCAGTATCTATCGATATGCGAGATGCGGTATCGGTCGATATCGGATGAAAGATGTGAGTCGACGGGTACTGATAATTATCGGTCGATGTGGATGGAATAGTATCGATGTCAGAGTGAGATTGATCGATGTCGGTGAACTGGTATCGTTCGGCGGTGTCTGAAACTCGTTAGACGGTTGGTTATGAAAATCATTCGATGCACAAGCGGGTGTATCGATCGATGCGGAACGAATCTGTTTGCGGATTGAACGTTCAAAATCAGCGGGGTCAGCAGACAATAATTTCTTGTTTTCCTTGCTTCTGGTTATGCTGGGCATGCACCTGAAAAGAAAAGAAAGTAAAAAAAATATCAGTAACAAATAAAAGGTGACAAAAAGTAAAACCTAGACTTAAATAAAATGTAATGACGATCAAAGCTCCCCGGCAACGGCACCAAATTTGATACTTGCTCAAATTACCTGATATAACATGATTTTGACCCACTTTTATGCATGGTTTATTGGTAGTTTTGGATATTATATCCATTCTAGGGTCTTTATTGCATATTTATAGGTACATGAGCTAATGGAAGAAAGATGATGATTTTGGAGAATTTTGGAGTACTTTAGATATTTTACCCGAGAAGGACAAAATCGACCATCCGAGGTTGACAATGAGAGACGCGCGTCGATCGATGTACACTCAGTACTATCGATCAACACTCAGCCGCAGAAGCTCACATTTGGTCACAGCCGACTTGAAGCCCAAGACACCATCTATTTACCATAATACCCTGACGTGTTTTAACCTAATTATTCTAGTATTTATGTCTTGCCTATGTGTTTTGGCAGACAACGGTTTTTCTAAGATAGTTTCTAGTTTCATAGTTTTGGTGAGAGAGAGAGAGAGTTGTCAAATCTGAGAGCATTCTTGAACACCATTTATTTATCTATTCTATTAAAGAGCTTTTTATGATTTTGTCTATGTGTTGCTTGGTTATGTCTGAGTTGACACCTTTGTTAGATTTGAGGTTCAAATAGGTATGAAGGATTATCCCAAAATATTATTATCTGAGCATGTGATATTCATCTTTGAAGATAATGCTTAATGCTTGTATAGGAGTAGCTAACCTAAACATGAATACAAAGATACAATCCTTGGATCTATCTTCTTATACCCAGCAACTCACCTGGAACAAGCGACAGCTGACTGGGTGATTGTTTGGTGAACTGTATTCAACCTACGATCGTTAAAGCTTACTAGTAGCGCATCGATCGATATTCATATAGAGTGATCAATTGATAGACGCAGGATAAATGACAATCGATACATGCGACAGCATATCGATCGATACATGCGACAGCATATCGATCGATACATGCGACAGCAAGTCGATCGATACATGCATAGGCATATCGATCGATATCCTAATCTATGACCCGCCTGGGGGTGTTCATAGGTTCTAGTAATAGATGGTCGCAACGACTGTTGGGCTATTGTTTAGTTTGGTTCTTTAATATCATGCAAGCATCTCACATAGGAATCATACCTCTATAATCATGATAACCTGAATAGCAACCTTAGATCTAACTCTTTTAAATGATACTAGTTAACCCATCCAATCATCTTGAGTAATTGTCCTGCTCAAACCAATTCATTGTTAATTTTATTTTCACTGCACTAGTAACAAATCTTTAGCCTAGCTTAATCACAATAAGATCTATTGATTCCTCAGCTCTTTGTGGATTCGATCCCTAGGTAATACAATTGACCTCTTTTGATAAGAGTAATATTGCTATAGGGTAATTTGAGAAAGTATCAAATTTGGCGCCGTTGCCGAAAAGCTTTGATCGTCATTAGATTTTATTTAAGTCTAGTTTTTTTTTAGTTACTATTGTCACTGATAAATCTTTCTTATTTTTCTTTTCAGATGCATGTCCAGCATAACCAGAAGCAAGGAAAACAAGGAATTACTGTCTGCTGACCCCGCTGCTTTGGAACGCTCAATCCGCAAACAGATGCGTTCCGCATCGAACGATACACCTACCTGTGCATCGACCGACTTTCACCGCCAACCGTCTACCGAGTTTCAGTCACAGCCGACCGATACCAGTTCACCGACATCGATCGATCTCACTCTGATATCGATCGATACTACTCCATCCACATGGACCGATACTTTTCAGTACCCGTCGTCTCACATCTTTCATCCGACATCGACCGGTACCGCATCTCGCGCATCGATCGATAATGAGAACATGGTCGCGACTTTAATACTCCGAGCGGACGAACATGGAAACCTGTGTGACCAAGATGGTCACATGCGTAATACAGCAGGTCAAACAATTAATGATCAGGGGATCGCAATCCCTGATCTAGAAGCTGAAGCTGCTGCAACTGCTGCTCAAGCTGTAGACAAGGCCACCAGAAACAGATCACTGGCTGACTACAACCGCCAAGATCAATACTATGCCAACAGATCTGCAATCCGCCCTCCAGAAATACAGAGGACATATTTTGAGGTGAAACCTATCTACTACACACTTGTAAGACATATACCCTACAGTGGAGCACCTAACGAGCATCCTATGGACCATCTAGAGAGGTACGAGGATCTCATATCAGTTGTCAAAGCCAATTGAGTACCAGCTGACTACCTACTATTTAAGCTTTTCAAGAACTCTCTTACTGGAGAAGCTTTGCAATGGCTTAAGCAACTATCACCAGGATCTCTTACTTCCTGGAATGAAATCAAGAATGCTTTCTTGATCAACTTCTTTGATGAAGCACGCGCAGAAGACTTGAGGACTAAGATTGCTACATTCAAGCAGAAGCCTGCAGAACCTCGCAAATTCCTTCTACCAGAACAAGAACCTTCAACAGCAACAAGAACCTCGCAAATGCCTTCAGAAGCAACAACTTCAACAGCAACAAGAACCTCGCAAATTCCTTCTACCAGAATTCACCACCACCTACTCAAGAGAGCAAGTTTGGAGCTATGCTTGAGTCAGTTCTAGAGGGTCGACATAAGCTCATAGTAGATTTCAATGGGAAGATAGATGTGGTGTACAACAGTTTAATCTCCAAGTTTGACACTTTGAGCACTCATGTGAAAAAGTTGGAGACACAAGTTGTTCAGACTTCTGAAGCTATCAAGAGACAAGAAGCCTTCATCAAAGCCATAGAAGAAGATCTCATAAGACACCACATCAATGCTATTGTGGTAGAAGATTTCTGGGTAGTGGATAAATATGGGAACCTCCATAAGAAGGTTGTTGGAGCCGGTGATGCTATGAATATTGACACCCATCGATCGATAGAAGATGAACGTGATCGATCGACGTGGGAAGAAGACTACCGTTCGATGTTCGAGCTACAAAATCGATCGACATAGTCCATTAGATCTACGGCTACAAGCAACCCAGTTCGGATAATAACGCATGAAGAATTCTCAGAGAAACACCCGAACCCACTCCACCCTTTCGACGATCGATCCGAAGAGGAAGACATCGATCCCCCTACTGCTACCACCATCGATCGACAGGACACTACTCTCATAGATCGATGCGAAGTCCCTAAACCGAGAGTGCAACTACCAAAGATCGACATAACCAAGATCAATGCACTCAAACCCTGACCCAAACCTTTCAGATAACCAATCAGAAGAGGTTGAGAATACATCAGAGCCTATGGAGATAGAAAAGGAAAGTGCAAGAAGAACCTTAAGAAAAAGGAAAGAGAAGGTTCCCAAGCATCTTAAAAGAGAGGCTAACCCTACAGAGTTGGAAATTTCAAGAAGAGAGTCTTGAAGGTTCCAATTGAAAGACCCTTTGAAGAATCTTACTTCACACATAGATTGTGGATGTTCTTGAGAGAGACTAAAGTTACGGAGGCTGATATTGAGAAGATATTCGACCAAGTCAGAGATGAGCTGAAGAACAAGATTACCTTGAAGAAGAAGAGTGACCCAGAGGAATTTAATATTCCATGCCGCATCAAGGGCATTGAAATCACCAGGGCATTATGTGATACAGGAGCATCAGCCAGCATCATACCAAAGGTTATAGCAGATCATCTAGGTCTGAAGATTGAACCTACAAAAAAAATCTTTTGCTTTGTAGATTGTTCAAAGAAGAGTTCATTGAGAGTCACCAAAGACCTTGAGGTACAGATTGGTAATGCCTTAGTTCCAATTGACTTCCATGTCTTAGACATAAAGTTAAATTGGAATTCTTTTATACTACTTGGAAGATGATTCTTAGCCACAGTTGGAGCTGTTTGTGATCAACAAACAAACAAGATGTGCTTGACTCTGATCAACCCAAAGATTTACTATGATCCAGTCAAGATTTTCAAGCCACAGACGTCCAGTAACCAGCCTCCAGAAGAAGCTAAACTCGTAGCACAACGCTACTGTGAAGTCGAGTACGAAACAGAATACTCGGAATCGATCGACAGTCCTACATAGTCATGGATCGACACAGCTAACCAGCCATCGATCGGCCAGTCATTAATTATATCGATCGATTCAGGCGACAATTTTCACTCCACAGCAATTGATAGTACACCTATGTACGAAGTTGATCACTTTTCCGGTGATAATTCAGTTGGGAGTTGGGAACCAGACCACTACGTGCCTACATATGCAGTGGATAACCATGAAGAGGAGTATGATGAGCAACATTATTGGGAAAAAAGAGGAGTATGATGAGGATTACAACAGAAACATCTCATACACATACAACAGTAGTACATCACCCTACAGTGAACAACGGGGAAGATGAGTATGATGAAGACTACTGGAAAGAAAGAGAAATAAAATACTCTTTCCACCGAAGAGATGAAGTTCCCACCCACAATTTCCTCCACTCTTTCATCCAACCACCACATGCAACCAACTACACGGAAGGCACTAGTCACAAACCGATCCTGATATCAAATCATTGGAAATCGATCGACACATCTCGATGTGCATCGATCGATACAAAAGTTTCTACTAAGCACGAAGGA
This sequence comes from Raphanus sativus, assembly GCF_000801105.2. Taxonomy (NCBI): domain Eukaryota; kingdom Viridiplantae; phylum Streptophyta; class Magnoliopsida; order Brassicales; family Brassicaceae; genus Raphanus; species Raphanus sativus. The sequence goes on along the minus strand of NC_079517.1, from coordinate 23,221,602 downwards.
TTACCATCACACTACTATCCCATCTTTGCGCTAGAAGCTACTACACCTTCCCAAAACGAGGAAGAACATGAAGAGAACCATAAGAAAACACCAGCTACAGATCAACAAGGAGTTCTCACCCGATATGGATCTACATCAACTAAAACCATGCTACCCGAATCCAGCGACGCATCACCGTCAGCATCGAACGACATATGTCCACGTCGAGGACAACACGAGGAGAAATCGATCGACACAAACACTTGTGTATCGATTGATACTAGTCAAACTGAAATGGAGAAAATTGGAAATTTGGAAAAAAGAAATTCCAAAATTGGAAAAATTGGAGATATGGAGCCCTATATAAGAAACCACGGGTTAGAAGTTATTTCACACACCCTAGAAGCAATCAAGATGACTACACCATCTTCTAACCCTAATGGAGAAGCTTCGAACTACAAACTTCCACACCAGCTGCACAACACGAAATCGATCGACAGGAATGCACCCAAATCGATCGATACTCAACCCTTACCACCCGGTTCTTATATAAATAAGGAATTAGGTCATGATTGTCTAACATCCGAGAAACTTGGAAATTTCAGGGATACAGAAGGCCAGAGAAGAGCTGATAAGAAGCCAATGTCTGCTACATCAAAACCCTACAGTAGAGAGGAGGTGGATGAGAAGCTGAATGAGATCTATACCATTCAGTATGATTCTATGAATGATTTCAAGTGCAAACTTGACGGTGTTTACCATCAGGTTAACAGAGATCGATCGATGGTGACTATATTCAATCGATCGACAGACGCTTCATGAGATTGGAAAGACAGCTAAATTATTTTGAAGACACACTTCGTCATTCCTACTATCCAATGTGCAATGACATGGATGCACTATCCAACATGATGAATGCTTTGCAACAAGAGATGGAGACAATCCAGAGGCAAATCGATGCACAAACGACGCAACCACCTATCTACACTCCTACACCCCTATCGGTCGTCTACCCACACGAACCAGCCGCTGAGCACTCGGAATCGATCGACGCCAGAGAGGTCGCATCGATCGATTGCTACACCAACAATGATGGATGGAACTCAGAATTCCATTACAAGCCGAAGTATGGAGCAAGAGCACACGACACCCACATGGGACAGAGGAGAAGCTGGTCAGACACATCAGAAGATCCAGCCACTCAAAGAAGGAAAGCTACATACACTCAAGAAGAAGTTGACAGGATGATCTCTAAGTTATATACAGCCTTGGGGGATGCAGAGGAAGAATACCACAGACAGTTGGATGCTGTCCATGAGTCATTCGATGAGCACTTCGACACTCTGTACCCACGCACATAAAGATTAGTTAAAAACATCACGGATATTCGGAGACAACTTGCAACTCAACCTTAAACATGTTAATCGTCCGACGCAACACCTCTTGTGTTGCTCGATACTGATAACCCGACACTGATTGATTACGTAACTGTTGCATCGATCGAGCAAACACCAGCGAAGACTACATACACTGCAGAAGAGGTTGATCAAATCACACAAGAGCTATACGCAGCTATGGATACTATGGAGGAGAGGTTCAACAAGTGATGTGATGACATTAACGATCCTCTCAACGACAGAGTGACCAACTTGTGCTTGGCCATTGGTCTACTGAAGAACAAAATACTCGCTATTCAGAGAGTTCTTGAGTATCAACGTCAGCATTCAGCATTGATCGATGCCAATAACAATGGATCGATCGACAGAGCTCACAGAGGAACGACCGACGCACATATTGTAGCATCGATCGACACCGAGTCTTTGCCAGACTGAGAACAGCTATTTAATGACAAGATCAACGCCTTGCAGCAGGAACTGAAGGAGCTATCAGAATATGCCTATAACACCATCTACAGGAATGAAGGCAGCATTGAATAACTTGAAAAACGAATGCAGAACATCACAGATGTCACCATCAAGATGGATGAGAAACAGCTCAGAAGTGATGATGCCACAAGAAGCTTCATTGCCACATGGTTCAATAGGAAAAGACATGAAGTTGATACTTGTTGTCCAACAAGTAGCAGTTTCTGTACCAACTAAGTCACTCACCTCCAAAGTCAACCTAAATGACTATAACAAAGCGCTGAGTGGGAGACAACCCACAATTAGGTATTTTTATTATTACTATTAATTTTTACTACTTATTTTCGTATTTATTTCATGCAAGTCTATAAAAAAAAGATCCGAGTAGACGTTTACCTTCTCTATCGACCGACACGTCCAAGTCGACATCGATCGACATCACCACATCCGCCACGATCGACAATCTTTCATCTACATCGATCGATATGGTCTCGGTCAGGTATAACGTTAATTATAGTTATGATTTTTTATACCCGAGAAGGACCAAATCGACCATCCGAGGTCGACAATGAGAGACGTGCGTCGATCGATGTACACTCAGTACTATCGATCGACACTCAGCCGCAGAAGCTCACATTTGGTCACAGCCGACTTGAAGCCCAATATATCATCTATTTACCATAATGCCCCTGACGTGTTTTAACCTATTTATTCTAGTATTTATGTCTTGCCTATGTGTTTTGGCAGACCACGGTTTTTCTAAGATAGTTTCTAGTTTCATAGTTTTAGTGAGAGAGAGAGTTGTCAAATCTGAGAGCATTCTTGAACACCATTTATTTATCTATTCTATTAAAGAGCTTTTTATGATTTTTTCTATGTGTTGCTTGGCTATGTCTGAGTAGACACCTTTGTTAGATTTGAGGCTCAAATAGGTATGAAAGATTATCCCAAAATATGATTACCTGATCATGTGATAGTCATCTTTGAAGATCATGCTTAATGCTTGTGTAGGAGTTGCTTACCTACACATGAATACAAAGATACAATCCTTAGATCTATCTTCTTAGAGCCAGCAACTCATCTGGAACAAGCGACAGCTGACTGGGTGATTGTTTGGTGAACTGTATTCAACCTACGATCGGTAAAGCTTACTAGTAGCGCATCGATAAATACGACAGCATATTGATCGATACATGCGACAGCAAGTCGGTCTATACCCTAATCTATGACTCGACAGCAAGTCTGATCTCAACTGTCGTCTGTTGACCAGAAAAAGAGTCGATCGACATCCTTTAGAAATATCGATCGATACACCTTTCGCAGCGCCGATCGATTGTCCAGTTGGGATATCGATCGACGGCTTCGAGAAATGCCTAGGCACGAGCCGATAATGAACACTAGGTCTCAAGGAGGGCTTTCGCTCTTCTCAACAGGAGACAATCTAGTTCAAACAGATAATTCAAGATATAAGGATCCTAGTGATCTATGCTCTAGTTAGCTACTCTAGAACAAGCATAGGGTGCAATCCATTTGATGAATATCACAACTTAGCAAATATAGTTTGGGGCTAATCTCACAAACCTATTTAAACCCTAGATCTAACAAGTAGACTACTCAGACATAACTAAGCAATTCATAACACAAGATATGTAAAGAAATTGCATTAGATAGAAAATATAAAACAAATGGAGTTCAATCACAAATCTCTCAATGATCTCTCCAATCTCTGAAAACAAATAAAACTCTAGCTTTCTCTCACACTCTCTGCTTGCTTTTCTCTCTGGTTGCAAAAGCTTGCTTTTCGTCAAAAACACTTAGCAGGGTATTTAAGCATTTCCATTAGGTTAAAAACTCGTCAGGGAAAATCTCGTAATTTGGTGAAGTCTTGGTGAAGTAGTGGGCTAAACCATTCGGTCCTCGCTATCGATCAACAACACTAAATGTGTATCGATCGATTATAATCTTCTAGTACGCGGATCTTCTCAGCTACATCGATCGACAACTCTGGATGAGTATCGATCGATTCTTCTCTGAATGTTGACTTCCGACTTGGTCTTGAATGGTCAACTCGGGTATATTATCTCTTTGTACTCCAAAATGCTCCAAAAGCATCACTTTATCACGAAACACTCCTGAACCTGAAAACATACCTAACAAGCTAGAAAACACATTAGTTATATAATAAAAATACCATTATACCATGGTAGAAAATGGGTGAAATCCATGGTACATCAACTCCCCCAAGCAAAAACTCTGTAGTCTTTGGAAAAGGTTTGAAAATAGTAGGGACTCAAAGATTCAAAACATTGAAGTCATCACTCTATGGGTTTGCAATTCATATCTAAACATCATAATCATAGAAGTTCATTATGCATTATCCTAGCTTAGCAACCAAATTCATCTAGTCCACAACTTAGCAAATCTAATCTGACATTCCCCTCTACTAACTTCATTTCTTAACATAAAATAAAAGCGCAGGCTTTACCTTGGGAATATCAATCAAATGACACATGGATTCAACTCAAACAAGTATCTGAACACACAGGTAGTCTTCTCTGATCCCTTTCTCCCCTCATCTCTCTTCTTTGGATCTCTTATTAGTTTCAATTTTAATAGGTTTTGATGCCACAAAGGTCATCTAGTCTACCTCATTGACATTGCAATTGTAACTCATACATTTTGAAAAATGTAGCGAATAATGGGGTCTCAGGTAATTTACATATCCCTCGTTTCCACAATGTGTGATCATCCCTGAGATTTAGAATAATGGGGTCGCAGGAGACACTCCTACCCCTCTGCCTCTCAAGAAATCATTTCAATCTTCTATATCATAAACTTAGATCTTTGAGATGCCGAAGAGAGAGAAGGAAGGGAACCAGAAACACACAGACTTTTTACCTTCCAGACTTGTAAGAGGATTCCGATCCAGTGATTACCAAGCCCCAAGACAAGCAAATAAAGTCAGTATTCGTGTTGGAGGTAGTTTTGGTTCCTTCAAACAATCTTAGCAAGTGTATATAGGTGACAGGTTGATCCACTTTAGCATTTTTAGTACTATCTGCAATCAGTAATCTAGAATGGTGCTAAAGAGTGGTTAGATAATCAAGTATAAATCAATATCAATGTCCCCATTTTAGTACTTATGCGAAAAATAATTTTGAAAACATTTTAAATAAAAACCAAAATAAAAACACATATAAGTAAACCTCCCCCAAGACTGAAATTACACTGTCCTAGTGTAACATAGCCGGAGTGAAGTGAAGAAATAAATCATAAGTACTTAATATAACAAGATAGAACGACTAAACCTGACCGCGATGGCGTCGATCGATACATATAGAGATACATCGATCGTTAGGGATGGTCATGTGGTGTCGAACGACGCGACTTGATTGTGTCGGTCGACGAAATCATCATTTTACTTGGATCTTAAAAATCTGCAAAACATTAATGCGAAAAATAAAAGTAAAAATGTAAAAATATCAAAAGAGAAAATAAAACCTAATAGTGGGTTGTCTCCCACTCATCGCTTTGTTATAGTCATTTAGCTGGCTTTGTTAGTGTGTGACTCAGTTGGTGCAGAAACTGCTACTTGTTGGACAACAAGCATCAATTTCGGGTCTCCTCCTATCAAACCATGTGGCAATGAAGCTTCTTGTGGCATCATCACTTCTGAGTTGTTTCTCATCTATCTTGAGGATGGCATCTGTGAGGTTCCTCAGATTTCTTTCAATTGATTTGATGCTGCCAACATTCCTGTAGACGGTGTTGTAGGAGTATTCTGACAGTTCCCTCAGTTAATTCTGCATAGCGTCGATCTTGTCATGAATCAGCTGATCTCTGTCTGTCAAGGACTCAGTGTCGATCGATGCTACAACATGTGCGTCAATCGTTTCACTGGGAGTTCTGTCGGTCGATCCAGTGGTAACTGTGTCGATCGATTCTGAAAGCTGTCCTTGGTACTCAAGAGTTTTCTGAATAGCAAGTACCTCATTCTTCAATAGACCAGTAGCTCTGCATAGGTTGGTCACTCTTTTACTGAGAGGGTCGTCAATGTCATCACATCTCCTGTTGAGCCTCTCCTCCATTGCATCCATAGCTTCGTATAGCTCATGTTTGATCTGATAACCTTCTGCTGCTGTGCATGCTGTCTGCGCTGGTGGTTTCTCGATGTCGATCGATGTGGGTCTAGTCCTGTCGATCGATGTCACGTTATGACTTTGAGGTTGATCCTTCTAGCAAATTGTTTCCAAATCTTGCTGTAGAAGATCAATCCTTTTGCTTAACCATTCGAAATTGTTGTTGAGAGGGCTGTAGACGTCTCCAATCCGTGTATTGATGTAAGAAATCTCCCAATCATCTCTTTTAGGTGATGAACATTCTGATTGGGTGTTGGATGTAGTCTTGCCAATATCGATGGCTGGCGATGGTGCTGTGTCGATCGATACTGGTGGCGTAACCTCCTTCTCAAGCATGGTTCTAATGCTCTCAATCTCCATCCTTAGCACTGCCATATCACTTTGAAGATCTTCATAGCTGCGATCCAATGGCTGGTAGGTACCTTCCACCAGTGTGCGGAATTCTTCCTCCAGGTGTGCATGGGCTCCCCCACACATCAATCACCATATCATCTATCTTCTCCTTGCTGTAGGGTACTGGTGCTGTTCTGTATGCATGGTAATGGCGTGCATGTTGTGGAAGGCTTAAACAACTCTTCTGAAAAAGAGATGCTCTCTCCAGGATTTTTCTTATGTGCTCTTTGGTGACAGGGATGATTTCACCATCAACTTCCCTAGCATGTCCAAACTCATTTCTGTGGACACCAAATTCGTCACTCTCTTCCTCTTCGGATTACCTGAAATTTTGTATTCCTATTCCTTCCTTCCTCTGTCGAACAAGAAGGGTTTTTACCAAATCTGGTCTCGAGATGGTGAGCCTTTGGTGGACGAACCTCCTAGGGGTGTCCGAGGGAGTTTTCCTTCCAACGACTTCTGGAACAGGAGATATGTGTTTATCAAGGTTAATGATGCTCCACGCTATCCTCTCTTTTGGCGATCCGTCGGTACGCTTCTCTTGTCTTGGTTAAAATAGATTTTGTGTCACCGCCCCATCTCATGTAATGTTTTTCGCAGAGGTCTTCCGGCCGGTATTCCATGCTGGCGAGACTTTTGTGAAGTTGGCAAAAGGCATTCCCAGGAGATTTCGTTGGATTTTATTTCTGATGAGCCAGATGTCTTTACGCCACAGCCGTATTTGGGGTAAGACAGCTTTTCTTTCTCTCAAACAGATATGGAAATGATTTTGACCCTTTGCCGTGCCGTCTTTTAGGTGGGATTCCCAGGGCTTCAATATCATGGATGTATGACGAATATTGTAAGGCCAAATCTCAGAGGACACGATCTTATGCGTCGCCTTCCTTTGTCTCTTCGGTTGCGACTTCCTAGACCCTGAGAAATGCTGGAGGTAGCAGATTGTTTGGTCCACGCCGGCGTGTTCCACCGCATTTGGAAGTCCTGTTCCTTCGTAACCAGCTTCAAGAGGTGATAACTCATCAAGCTTTGACCGTGCAGTGGGCCCGTGAGCAAGCTCGTTGGGAGCTTGTTAAGGAGTGGTCGGAGAGAAATATAAACCGCTGGGACCTATTGGAGAGCCTGTTCGGGGTTCGGCGAATGGGTGAGGTGGACTTGATGCTTTTCCTTCGGCGCCGCATCATCCAAAGCCTTGAAGTGTTTTTACTACTTATGCTTTATTTTATATTGTAGCTTTTCTCCCTGGGTTTTGATGATTTTGTAGCCGAATAAGGACATTTGATAGCATAATAATAATACTTATCATTTTCGCCTTCTTCTGTTGTTTCTTGGATCCACTCCTTTGTCATTCTCTGAAACTATCTCTTGATTGGAGCTGTTCATGAGGCCTTTGAGCACAGGTCTTTTTGGAAAGAACATAATCTTCTAGGCGGATTTTTGGAATCTAGGACTGGGACCCTGTTGCTGCGTTGACAGCCTAGGGGTTTAGACCTCGTTGAGCAAATTTCGTATCTCCGGGATGCAAAGACGTCTAGGTGGACGTGTAGGTATGTAAGAAGGGCTGGATCCTTGGCTGTGCTGGAACCTTGTAAGGGCCGGACCCTTGGAAGGATATCAGAGTCTAGGACCTGGATCCCGTTATTAAACTGACTGAACCCTGAAATAAGTAGAGAAGCATTAGACCTTGTAATCCAATATTAAAAAACCTGAGTTTTAGTTTTGGAATGAAAGATCCTTGCTTAAAACCCTAGAGTTCTAGCTCGGTGTGAACCCTGGGGTTCTTGAGCCATAGAACCCAGAAGTTCTTAAGGCCTTGAACCCTGAGGTTGCTTACCTAGGCCCGAAGGCCGTTTTATTGAACCCGAAGATTTTCTCATTGAACCCTGAGGTTTCTGAGTGTTGAGGTTTAATCTTTAGGTCCTAGGACCGTGATTAAACCCAATGGATACCTCGAACCCGGAGGTTGATGCCTTTGAACCCTGAGGTCCTTGGCAAACCCAAAGGTTGGTATTTGGATTCAAAGATCCTTAAACCTTGAGGTTCTTATTAGATCCGAAGACCAGTTAGACCCGAAGGTCCTTGATCAACCCTTAGGTGATCTTGAATCCGGAGATTCCTTACAGACCCAGAGGCTGTATTGAACCCGGTGGTTCTTTGTAGACTATGAGGCCGTGTTGAACCCAGAGGTTCTTTTATAGACCCTGAGGCCGTACTGAACCCGAAGATTTTTATAGACCCTGAGGCAGTATTGAACCCGGAGGTTCGTCATAGACACTGGGGTCGTATGCATTATGGGAGGTTTGTGATCTTATTATGCTCCCCATGGGGGGAACCACTACCGATCTTGTTATTGAGAAACCGCACTCTGCCACCCGGAGGTATATGCCACTCTCATGAATCTCAATGCTGCACTCTACCTTTCTGCAGAAAAGGTCACGCTTAGACTTATGGTGTTCTGGCGTGGGCCTGCCCCGCGGAGCGACTTCACACCAGACACACTACTTTCCACGTCTGGATAAGTATTAAATTTTTGGTGCTAAACGGTTTTTTCGCACATTTCCTTCCTGCATATCAGCCGTCAGCATCTGATTACAATACTTTGCAGTTGTACGTCATGCCCCTGCATGTATTTAGCTCGTAGCGTCTTTAATGCAGGGGTTTGGGTAGCACTAGTACGGTGGTCCCCACATAATTTTTGGTCTTATAGCCTTTACGCAGGGCCCGAGGTGCAGACAATGTAATAGGATTGATCAGACCTGTTCCTTATATGTTGTACACCCATGTGAGTAGTCTCACTAGTATATGGGGTTTGCTAATATTTAAGGTCCTTTAAGGCCTGACCTAGCTAGTATGCCCCTTTAAGTACAGTGGAGTTCCTATAACCCTTTTAGCCGTAACTAATAATGTATTTTATAAGCTTAGTCCGGAGACGTTATCGGATACATAAGAGTAGGAAACCAGTGTACTTAAATATATAATAACAATAGTAGTGATATATAAAGCTTGATCAGGGAACCTTACGTTAGAAGTGATAGAATTTGAGGTGCAAGGCGTTCCAGCAGTTGGGTTGGACCTTACCGTCGCTGTCTTCCAGCTTATAGGCTCCTGCCCCTTGCACCTCTATTACCTTATAGGGACCCTCCCATCCAGGAGCGATTTTTCCGCCTGATTTGTCCCTTGTGTGGTCACAGACTCGCCTTAAGACCCAGTCCCCTTTCTGGAAGGTTCTAGATCTGACCTTCTTGTTATAGCTCTTGGCTACTTTCAACTGGTAGGACAAGTTTCTAAGGCTTCGAGTAGGTCTAGACTCAGGGACATTAGCTCGTTGTTCTCTTCTTGGGAGAGGAATTCAGAGGCCGTGGTCCTTACGTGTACCTCCGTGGGTATTACTTCTTCAGCACCATAGACGAGTGAGAAAGGAGTCTCCTGGGGGGCCGTCTTCGGAGTGGTCCGATAGGCCCATAGTACTCCGTGTAGCTCTTCTGTCCATTGCCCATGAGGGTCTTCTAGGCGCTTCTTGAGCATATTCACCACTGTCTTGTTAGTGGACTCGGCTTGTGAACTGGGGTCCGTTGTCTGTGAACTTTCGGAAACTTTCGGAAGTTATAGCTTGTGAACTGGGGTCCGTTGTCTGTGACGATTTCCTGAGGGGTTCCGAAGCGTGTGATCACGTTGGTCCATACGAAATTCCTGATCTGGAGATCCGTTATCTTGGCTAGTGCTTCAGCTTCCACCAAATTTGTGAAGTAATCAGTCATGACTAGGAGGAAGACCTTTTGCCCCGGTGCCATGGGAAATTTCCCCACAATGTCCATGCCCCACTTTCGGAAGGGCCAAGGAGAGCTCAGAGATTTGAGGTTCTCTGGTGGAAGATTGGAGACTGGTGCGTGCTTCTGGCATTGGCTACAGAGTTTAACTTGTTTGAGGGAGTCCCTCGCCATGGTTGGCCAGTAGTACCCAGCTCTTCTGGCTCTGAGCACTAAGCTTCGACCACTAGAATGAGAACCACACTCTCCCTCGTGAAGTTCCTCTAATATCCTGGCGGCTTCTCTAGGGGTGAGACATCGCATGTAAGGCCCTGATAAGGATCTTCTGTATAGTTTTCCTTCGGAAGAGCAGTACCTGGTAGCTTGTCTCCTTATCTTCCGACTTTCGTCTCGATCTGCATTCAATGTGTCGTACCTCAGGTAGTTAATGATAGGAGTCATCCAGGTCTCTCCTTCATCTACTACGGATACTTCCTCAGGTTCCGCCACTTTCTCTATCGCGGGCCATTGAAGTACCAGCAGTGGGATGCTCATATGACACGTGGTTTCTAAGGCGGACCCTAGATTAGCTAGAGCGTCGGCTTGGGAGTTATGCTCCCTAGGGATCTGAGTGAGCTTACAGTTTTGGAACCTGTCGAGTAGTCATTTAGCCACTGATAGGTACCTGAACATACGCGGATCTTTTGCCTGGTAATCTCCTTGGACCTGGCTTATGATTAATTGCGAGTCGCTGAAAACCTGGATGTCTTCTACTCCCATCTGTTTGGCGAGTGTCAGCCCTGCTATTAGAGCTTCGTATTTAGCCTCGTTGCATCGTACAGCCCTTGAGTCTGATTCCCCCATAGGGGAAGTTTGGACTAGTCCCACGCCTGCGCCCCTTACGTTACTGGACCAGTCAACGTATAACGTCCATTCGCCTTTCTCCCCTTCGCTATCGCGAAGATTTACTTCTTGTTCCAAGGCTGGAAGCATGGCAGGAGAGAATTCGACTACGAAATCTGCCATGACTTGTGACTTGATGGCCGTTGCAGGTCGGAAGATCACATCGTACTCTCCCAGCTCTATGGCCCATTTTGCTAGTCGTCCAGACACTTCCGGCTTGTGAAGGACCGCTTTGATGGGGAAAGAGGTGACCACCACGATCTGGTGAGCCTGGAAGTAGGGGCGTAGCTTTCGGGCCGCATTAACTAAGGTGAGGGCTAGCTTCTCAAGGTGACTATAGCGAGTCTCCGCGTCTAGCAGTGATTTGCTTACGTAGTAGATAGGATGCTGTTTCCTTCCTTCTTCCCTTACCAGGACCGCACTGACCGCATGCTCTGATACTGCAAAATAGAGCAATAGGACTTCCCTTTCCAAGGGCTTCGAGAGGAGAGGTGGAGTAGTGAGATAGGCTTTGAGATCGGATATGGCTTGCTCACATTTATCGGTCTATTGGAAGTCCTTGGGGTCCTTCAAGGTCTCGAAGAAGGCATGTGACTTGTCGGACAACCTGGAGATGAACCTGCTTAGGGCAGCCATCCTTCCCGTCAGTCTTTGAACCTCCTCGACGTTACGAGGGGAAGGTATCACTTGGATTGCTCTTACCTGCTATGGGTTGGCTTCGGTGCCCCTTTAGGTAATTATATACCCCAGGAACTTCCAGAGCTTACTCCAAATGAACACTTTGAAAGGTTGAGCTTCATATTGTACCTCTTGAGAGTGGTGAATGCCTGTTGAAGGTGCGAGATATGGTCCTCAGCATCCAGTGATTTCACCATCATATCATCAATATAAACCTCCATGGTCTGCCCTATCTGGTCAGCGAACATCATGTTGACAAGCCTTTGATAGGTCGAACCAGCGTTCTTTAATCCGAAAGACATGACCTTGTAACAGTAGATGCCCCGGGAGGTCATAGATGAGGTCTTCTCTTGATCATCGGGATGCATTAGGATCTGGTTATATCCGGAAAATGCATCCATGAAACTCATCAGGTGATGACCAGCAGTTGCATCGACTAGCTTGTCGATGTGAGGCAAGGGGAAGGGGTCTTTAGGACAGGATTTATTGAGATCCGTGAAGTCGATACAGACTCTCCACTTCCCATTCTTCTTCCTAACGACCACCAGATTAGCTAGGCACTCCGGATATTGCACCTCTCGTATGAATCCGGCATCTGGTAGATTCTTGACATCTTCGTTGATAATTCCGTCCCTTTCAGGGGTGAACTTCCTTCTCAGGGGGATGCATTGGATCCACTTGAAGTTGATGCATGATGACGTCAGGATCAAATCCAGGCATGCCCTCATCGGACCAGGCAAAGCAGTCGGAGTTGGACCTCAAGAAGTCGACCAATCTCCTTCTTAGCCCTTCTGGGAGCTTGGAACCTATCTTCAAGTTCTGATCCAAGTTCCCTTCTACGAGTGGAATCTCATCCATCTCTTCCACTTCCGGCTCTTCGGTATGCGGGGCCGGAAGCTTCTCCTGTAATTGCTATAAGACCTGGGTCTTTCTTTTTTTGGTAGTCTGATAGCAGGACCTGGCATTTTCCTGATCTCCCTTGACCGCCTTAATGCCCCAGGGAGTTAGAAACTTGACCAGTTGATGCAGAGTCGAAGGTAAGGCTCCCATGTCGTGGATCCAATGGTATCACATTATACGATGAAGGGCGGTCGACGACTAGGAACTTTGTGGCCTGATTTATCCCCTCAGTGTATACTGGGAGAAGTACTTCCCCTAAGGTTTGCTTTACCTCTCCACTGAAGCCCACAAGGGGAGTCGCCTTCCTAGTTAGGGCCTTAGGTTCCAGCCCCAGGTCGGCGTAAGCTGAGTGGAAGATAATGTTGCTGGAGCTTCCATTGTCAACCAGTATTCGCTTGACCAAGCAGTTCGCTATGGTAAGTGAAATGACAAGGGCCTCGTGGTGAGGAGCTAGGACCCTCTCCTGCTCCCTTGCAGTGAAGATGATCTCATCCGTTCCGAGGAGTAGGAGCTTAAGACCCTCGGCCTGTTGGCCGTTCCTGGCCTTGCGAGTACTTCTCTTGGCAGCGCGGCTCTGCTGATTCCGCTTACTTCCGATCCACTTGAGATGACATGGATCACCCGGTCTTGCTGTGGTGGCAACGCGGGAGCCGCTTCGGTAGGGATACCGGGACCTTCTTTGTTCAGAAGGTTATTGGCCTTGTCCAAGAGGAATTCTCTTAGGTGGCCTTTCTTGAGAAGCTCGGCGACTTCTATCTTCAGGGCTATGCAATCTTCCGTAGTGTGACCATGGTCACTATGGAATTCGCACCACCGCTTGGGGTTTCGATTAGCCTCCGAGGCCTTCATCTTGGGAGACCATATGACTTGAGAACCCATTTGTCGTAGGACACCGATTAGCTCCGGCTTCGTTATCACAAGATGAGAGATATCGGGCCATGTGGATACCATCATCCCTTCGGATCTAGGTAAAGGACGATGCTGATATCTGCTCCTGCCCGGATTGCTAGTCTCCCTAGCTGATTTGGGATGAGAGGGCTCATCGCGATCGTTCCTAGTCGGCTTTGAGGACTTCAGATCGTACTTCGGATAGGCCTTGGCCCTACTTGCAACATCTTCTTCCCATCCTCCATAGTCCTGCACTTGGATTTAATCAGCTCTTTGTAGAGATCTCCCTCCGGGAGTATGCCCCTCTTGAAGGCCGCGATGGCCGTATCAACGTTGCATCAGGGATAGCCACCTCTCTTGGTTGAAGCGTGCTATGTAGGAACGAAGGGGTTCGTTCCTATGCTGGAGGACTTCATAGAGGTCATCTGAGTTTTTCTCTAGGTTGCGACTACTAGCGAATTGCTCTCAAACCTATCGCTAAGGGCCGCAAAGGACTTGATGGACTTGGTGGGAAGATTGATGTACCACTAAAGAGCAGGGCCGGTCAAGGTCGTTCCGAATCCCTTGCACATCGTAGCTTCCCGTGCATCCCGTGTTGGGGAAAAATATCCAGACATAAGTTTTCTCCAGCTTCCGGATAGGTCCTCGACTTCCGGACCCTTGCTCAAGAAGAGACTAGGGACCGACCCCTGCCTTAGGTCCGACCCCCTAGATCGGACCGACCCCTTGGAGGAAAATAGAAGTTTTCCACCTAAGGGGAAACTTCCATTTTCCGATTATGGAAGAGTTCTATTACTTGAAGCCGACATCTACAACTATAAAAGGGGAGCCCAAACCCTAGAATAAGGGATCGACTTTTGGAGGCTAAGAGATTAAAGTTTAGGCGACTAGAACTAGGGTTTATACACCAATACGTTGTAGTCCCGATCATTATACTCAATAACATCGCTTTCCCTCGATTTCTAACTCTGTTATACAAATTCTCTAGTGTTCCGTAGTACTTAAACGATCCTACACAAAAATACCCTAACAGTTTGGTGCTAGAAGGAGGGGAGTGATTCAACTACGTGACGATGACATTAGAGGACGTAACTAACCTAGCAGAGATGACTCCGAGGGAAATCGAGCTCCTCAACAAGCTCGAGTTTCTTCAAAGTCAGATTACCGATATTCACAAAGCTCGGGAGACCACACCCGGAGGTCCTGAACTTCTCCTTGAAGTTCAAACCCTGAAAGACCAACTTGGAGAACAATCTAAGCAACAACAGCGGAGCGCCGAGAAGCTAGACGACATAGAAGCGGAGAATCTTGTCCTTCGAAAAGAGAACCGGACCCTCAGTGAAACTAGCAACAAGCGAAAGCGGTTCCGAACTAGGGTTCGACCCATGGCTTCTCTCAGCACTCCACGCGATGGTAAAGGAACACCTCATCGACCCGTCTCCGCCGATAACGAACCCGAAGGCCGAGAAGCCATGAACGATGGGACCCGAGTGCAAGTGGATAGCGATTCCGATACGGAGGACGAGGAGTACTCACCCGATGATCCTGGGATCTCAGATCCGGCTCTAGTAGCCTACTTAGAAAGGGTGGTCTCCGAAAGATTCGGCACCATTCAATCTATGGTAGAAAGGCTCCCAGGGGTAGCTCCTCCTATTTGAAGGATCAATCAAGGGTCCTACTCCTATTCACCTTTCGTGGAAGAGATTGCTTCGGTGGAGATGCCACAAAATTTCTCTTTCCCGAGCATAAAGATGTATGAAGGTACGGGGGATCGTGAAAATCATATCGCCCAGTACAAGCAACGTATGCTAGCAGTAGCAATCCCTCAGGATGCACGGGAAGCTAACATGTGGAAAGGATTCGGATCAACCTCGACTGGCCCTGCTCTCCAGTGGTACATCAATCTTCCTACCAAATCCATCAAGTCCTTTGCAGCCCTTAGCGACAAGTTCGTAGAGGAATTTGCTAGTAGTCGTAACCTAGAGAAGAACTCAGACGACCCCTATGAAGTCCTCCAGCATAGGAACGAACCCCTTCGCACCTACATAGCACGCTTCAACAAAGAGAAGGTGGCTATCCCTGAGTGCAACGCTGATACGACTATCTCAGCTTTCAAGCGGGGCCTACTCCCGGAAGGAGATCTATACAAGGAGCTGATCAAGTACAAGTGCAGGACTATGGAGGACGTATTGTCTCGTGCTTGGGCTCAAGTAAGGTGGGAAGAAGATGTTGCTAGTAGGGCCAAAGCATGTCCAAAGTACGATCAGAAGTCCTCAAAGCCAACTAGGAATGACTGTGACGAACCCTCTCATCCCAAGCCTGCTATGGAGACTAATAATCCGAGCAGGGGCAGGTACCAACATCGACCCCTTCTTAGATCCGAGGGGATGATGGTATCCATGTGGCCCGATATCTCTCATTTTAAGATATCCAAACCGGAATTGATCGGTGTCCTACGACAAATGGGTCCTCAAGTCAAGTGGCCTCCCAAGATGAAGGCCGTAGAGGCTAATCGAAACCCCAAGCGGTGGTGCGAATTTCATAATGATCATGGTCATACTACGGAGGATTGCATAGCCCTGAAGATGGAAGTCGCCGAGCTCCTCAAGAAAGGCTACCTAAGGGAGTTCCTCTCGGATATGGCTAAGAATCTTCTAAATAAGGAAGGTCCCGGTCTCCCTATCGAAGCTGCTCCCGCATTGCCACCACAGCAAGATCGGGTGATCCATGTCATCTCAGGCGGATCGGAGGTAAGCGGAATCAGCAGTTCCGCTGCCAAGAGAAGTACTCACAACGCCAGGAACGGTCAAGAGGGCGAGGGTCCTAAGCGCCTACTCCTCGGAACTGACGAGATCAGCTTCACTGCAAGAGAGCAGGAGAAGGTCCTTTCTCCTCACCACGACGCCCTGGTCATTTCACTTACCATAGCAAACTGCTTGGTCAAGCGAATACTAGTAGACAATGGGAGCTCTAGCAACATAATCTTCCATTCGGCCTTCGCCAACCTAGGGTTGGAACCTACAGCTTTAACCAGAAATGTGAATCCCCTTGCAGGCTTCAGTGGAGAAGTCAAGCAAACCATGGGAGAGGTGCTTCTCCCCGTGTATGCCGAGGGGATAAACCAAGCCACGAAGTTCCTAGTCGTCGACTGCCCTTCATCATACAACGTGATATTGGGAAGGCCTTGGATCCACGACATGGGAGCCGTACCTTCAACTTTGCATCAGCTGGTCAAGTTCCCAACCCCTGGGGCATTAAGGGGGTCAAGGGAGATCAAGAAAATTCTAGGTCCTCCTATCAGACCACCCTAAAAGGGAAGACCCAGGTCTTATAGTAATTACATAAGAGGCTTCCGGCCCCGCTCACCGAAGAGCCGGAAGTGGAAGAAATGGATGAAGTCCTACTCACAGAAGGGAACTCGAGCCAAAACTTAAAGATAGGCTCCAAGCTTCCGGAAGGCCTGAGAAGGAGATTGGTCGACTTCCTAAGGTCCAACTCCGATTGCTTCGACTGGTCTCATGAGGACATGCCTGGAATCGATCCTGACGTCATTATGCATCAACTCAAAGTGGATCTGATGCATCCCCCGGTCAGACAGAGGAGGAGGAAGTTCGCTCCCGAAAGGGACGAGATAATAACCGAAGAGGTCAAGAACCTACTGGATGCCAGATTCATACGAGAGGTGCAATATCCGGAGTGGTTAGCTAACGTAGTGGTCGTCAGGAAGAAGAACGGGAAGTGGAGAGTCTGTATCGACTTCACGGATCTTAACAAATCATGTCCTAAAGACCCCTTCCCCTTGCCTCATATTGACAAGCTAGTCGACGCGACTGCTTGGCATCAGCTGATGAGTTTCATGGATGCATTCTCCGTATATAACCAGATCCTAATGCATCCTGACGACCAAGAGAAGACTTCTTTCATGACTTCAGGGGGCATTTACTGTTACAAGGCCATGCCTTTTGGATTTAAGAACGCAGGCTCGACCTATCAAAGGCTTGTCAACATGATGTTCGCCGATCAGATAGGGCAGACCATGGAGGTCTACATTGATGATATGCTGGTAAAGTCCCTGGATGTTGAGGACCATATTTCGCACCTCCAACAAGCCTTCACCACTCTCAAGAAGTACAACATGAAGCTAAACCCTTCAAAGTGCTCGTTCGGAGTAAGCTCGGGAAAGT
This sequence comes from Raphanus sativus, assembly GCF_000801105.2. Classification (NCBI taxonomy): domain Eukaryota; kingdom Viridiplantae; phylum Streptophyta; class Magnoliopsida; order Brassicales; family Brassicaceae; genus Raphanus; species Raphanus sativus. Next base: position 23,203,930 of record NC_079517.1, on the reverse strand, counting down.
TCCTAGGGTACATAGTCACCGACAGGGGCATCGAAGCAAATCTAGAGCAGGTGAGAGCAATCCAAGTGATCCCTTCCCCTCGCAATGTCAAGGAGGTGCCAAAGGCTGGCAGGGAGGATGGCCGCCCTGAGGAGGTTCATCTCCAGGCGATTCCGATAAGTCGCATGCCTTCTTCGAAACCTTGAAGGACCCCAAGGACTTCCAATGGACTGATAAATGTGAGCAAGCCCTATCCGATCTTAAGGCCTACCTCACTACTCCACCTCTCCTCTCAAAACCCTTGGAAGGTGAGGTCCTATTGCTCTATTTGGCGGTATGATATACCATGGATTTCACCCATTTTCTACCATGGTATACTAGTATTTTATTATATATCTAATGTGTTTTATAGCCTGCTAGGTATGTTTTCAGGTTCAGGAGCGTTTCATGATAAAGTGATGTTTTTGGAGCATTTTGGAGTACAAGAGATAATACACCCGAGTTGACCATTCAAGACCAAGTTGGAAGTCAACATTGCGATAAGAATCAATCGATACTCATCCTGAGTTGTCGACCGATGTAGCTGAGAAGATCCGCGTACTAGAAGATTATAATCGATCGATACACATTTAGTGTTGTCGATCGATATCGAGGACGAAATGGTTTAGCCGACTACTTCACCAAGACTTCACCAAATTACGAGATTGCCCCTAACAAGTTTTTAACCTAATGGAAATGCTTAAATATTTCTGCTAAGTGTTTTTGACGGCAAGCTTTGAAGAGTCAAAGAAACACAAGTCTTGAGAGGCAAAGCAGAGAGTGTGAGAGAGAGACTAGAGTTTTACATGTTTTGAGAGATTGGAGAGATTTGTGAACTCCATTTGTTATTCGACTCTTTATCTATCTATGCAATTTTTTCATCTATCTATTGTTATGAATTGCTTAGCTATGTCTGAGTAATCTACTTGTTAGATCTAGGGTTTAAATAGGTTTGTGAGATTAGCCCCAAACTATAATTGCTAAGTTGTGATTTATATCAAATAGATTGCACCCTAAGCTTGTTCTAGAGTAGCTAACTAGAATATAGATCACTAGGATCTTTGATATCTTGAATTATCTGTTTGAACTAGTATCTTCTTGGAGAAGAGCTAACCGCCCTCCTTGAGATCTAGTGTTCATTATCGGTTCGCGCCTAGGCATATCTAGAAGCCGTCGATCGATATCCCGACAGGTGAATCGATCGTCGAGCAAAAGGTGTATCGCTCGATATCTCTAAAGGATATCGATCGACTCTTTTTCTGTGTCAACATACGACAGTTGAGGCCAGAGATCTAGATTATTTAACCAGTGAGACATCACTGAGAGTTAAGCGGCTTGAGTTCTATAGTATCATGCAAGCAACTTGTCAAGCATTTATAGATATTATAATCTCCATTCCTGAATAAAATCCCTAAGTCTAGCACTCTTCATTTCATTTGAACACCCCATCATATTGTTAGTTAGAGAAACTACCTTGCTCATTTTAGGAATTGTTATTTACATTCTCATCATTAAAACCAATTTCATCTAGGATTGATTAATTGATTATATTTAATTGGTTCCCTAGCTCCTCGTGATTCGATTCCTAAGTATTACAGCTATACCTCTTATTTGAGAGAGTAAGCTCTACTGGGTAATTTGAGCACTATCAAATTTGGCGCCCGTTGCCGGGGAGCTTTGGTCGCCATTAGATTTAATTTTATTAATCTTAGGTTTTTCTTTTCTTTACCACCTTTCTGATTAAAATTTTTCTTGTCTTTTCAGGTACATGCCCAGCAGTACCAGAAGCAATTAGGGAAATCAACTACTATTCTTAGAAGATCCTGCACACTTGGAACGTTCAATCCGCAAAGACCTACGCTCCGCATCGATCGACAGAACCGCAGTACCGTCGACTGATATTCACGTTCAACCGTCGACCGACACTCAGTCAGCACCGTCGACCGATATCGTTTGCCGATCCACATCGTTCGATACTACTCACCGTACATCGATCGATACTAACTCGCGAGGCATGGTTGCGATTGATATCCTCACGCAGGACGAGAATGGAAACATGTATGACCAAGATGGTCATCTGCGTAATGCAACATGTCAGAAGCTAGATGCACATGGAAACATAATCCCTGAGCCTGAAGTTGAGACTACAGGAAAAGCTCAAACACGATCGTTGGCAGAGTACAATCGTTCTGATGAGTACTACACCAACAGATCAGCTATTCGACTTCCAGAGATTTAGAAGCCGAACTTCGAGCTCAAGCCTCAGTACTACTCTCTCGTGTCTCAGATACCTTTCTTTGGGTTATCACACGAGCATCCTATGGACCATCTGGAAAGGTTCGAGGACCTTATGGATGGAGTCCCTGAGGACTACATACTCTGCAAGCTCTTCACATACTCACTGATTGAAGAAGCTTCACACTGGCTCAAGCAGCTACCTACAGGATCACTGACATCCTGAGCCGACATTAAAAACGCCTTCCTGCGTAATTTCTTTGATGAGGCACGTGCTGAAGACTTAAGGAGCAAAATTGCCACGTTCACGCAAAAGCCTGGTGAGACTTTTAAAGACGCGTGGATCAGATTTAAGTTTTTCCAGCGAGACTGTCCACACCATGGATTTAATGAAGTGCAGCTGCTAAGCACTTTGTACAGAGGTATCGCCTTGAGGTATCAGATGTCTCTTGATACTGCTAGCGAGGTGAACTTCAACACCAGAAATCCAATAGAGGCTGTGAGACTTATTGAGAACCTAGCCAACAGCAGCAACACCAAGAACACTGACTCTGACAAGAAGAAATCGGTTGCAGCCATCGGGGAGAACCAGATGAATGAAGTCAGAGCCAAGATAGATGCTTTGCATGCATTTTTAGGGCAACCAGTCTGCTCAGCTGAAGAAGAAGAGGCTAGAGGAGATGATACAGAGGAAGATGTGAACTACATTGGAGGTACTGGATTTCAGAGATATGGAAACTAAAGTGGAAACATAAACTTTTTTGGCAGCGGTCAGAAGAGTAACTACAACCAGAGTTCACAGTATCAGAAACCCTTCACCAACACCATGAACTACGGCAACTCAGCTTACCAAAACCCACCACCACCCACCCAGGAGAGTAAGTTCGATGCCATGATTGATAGAGTTCTAGAAGGACATCAGAAGCTTACAGTAGACTTCAATGGAAAGATTGACTCTGTCTTCAACAATCTGAACACAAGGATAGACACCATTTGTACTCAGGTGAGGAAGCTTGAGACACAGATTGTCCAAACTGAAGACTCTATCAGCAGAATTGGAACTTCTAAGGAAGTAGGGGAAGGAAGCAGGAAACACCACGTGAATGTCATTATAGATGATGATTTCTGGCAAGTGGTGAAGCATGAGAAGCTACAAGAAGGAGACTTTGAAGTGGAAAGTTCACTAAGTTTCGGAGGATCACAGTGGTGTCGATCGACACCAAATTGTCCACATCGATCGACACAAACGATGTCATTTCCTGATACGACTGCAGATTGCAACGCGGTTAGAATCTTGACACATGCTGAATTCACGGCTTCACATCCTCATCCACCCACCCCCACCTACGAAGATATCGACCGACGAGACGAGCCACTCATCGATTGATAAAAAGATGAGACACGTATCGATCGACCCTTTTCTCCACCTATCGATCGACACGCACCTCTCACATACCAAGTGCAACTACCATCGATTGACAGAAACCGAATCAATGCACTCCGACCCACACCGAAACCACAAGCTAACCCTGCAGAGACTACTAGTAACCCTTCAGACACTACACCAACATCAGAGGGAACTGAAGGAAGAAGGTTAAGGAGTAGGAAGGAGAAAGCTCCTAAGAACCTTAAGAGGGAAGCTAATGAGAAGGAGATTGATGGTTTCACTAAGAGAGTTATCAGAATCCCACTATAGAAACCCTTTGAGGAGGTTTACTTCACAAGTAGATTGTCGATGTTCTTCAAAGAAACAAAGGAGACTGAAAATGACATTAGAAGAAGGTTTGACAATGTCAGAGAACATATGAGGAAAAAGATTAAATTGAAGAAGAAGAGTGATCCTGGAAAGTTTGCAATACCCTGTGTAGTACAAGGGATTGAATTTCCTCATGAACTATGTGACACTGGTTCATCAGTCAGCATCTTACCAAAGGTCATGGAAGACCATCTGGGTCTGAAAGTAGAGCCTTCACCAGAGATCTTCACATTTGTGGACTACACTCAGAAAAAACTCTGGAGGCTTGATCAGAGACCTGGAAGTACAGATTGGTAATGCTATTGTCCCTGTGGATTTTCATGTCCTAGACATCAAGCTTAATTGGAACTCTTCCCTCTTACTTGGAAGAGCATTTATGGCTACAGTAGGAGCTATATGTGACATGAACACCAACATGATGTTCTTGACTATGATAGATCCAGATATCCACTACGACCCTGTCAAACTTGGCAAACCACCAGCCAAAACCGTGGTAAAAGAAGATGATCTTGGTATCATAGCAGTTTGTCATTGTGAAGTCGAGTATGAGACAGAGTACTCGGGATCGATCGACAGCACCTCAACGTCATCGATCGACACCATCAATTCAGAAGAGATCGACACCAACCATTGATTATCGATCGACAGAGGCCCACCAGATGATGAACTCGATTTACCAAATCATTGCTATCCGAATTTCGCCATCCCACCCAACAGAAAAGAAGATGATTACTCAGTAAGAAGTTGGGCAGATAGCGAATTTCATGAAAGTTTTGCAGTAGATACAACCAGATCTTCCCACAGTGGAAACCACATTGAAGAACATGATGAAGATTATTGGGAAGAAAGAGCTTGGGAAAACTACATGGAGAATGATAGATTTGCAAATTGTTTCCCCAAATCGATCGACATCCAGCGTCCATCATCGATCGATTATCTACTTCATCCAGTAAAATGACATCGTCCATCGATCGACATCGCCAGCATCACATCGATCAATATTGACCCAGCCGACTTAAAGGACAAAATCAGAATTTCACCGATTAGGGCAACACATGGGTATATAAGGTTGACAACACCAGCCACGAAAATTCAAACCTCAACAACTTATACCCAACAGCTTCCAGCAATTAGCAACTTAACCATGGAGGACTGCAACACCAAGAACAATTGATCCAACCTTGCAGCTAGACGATCACCATCGATCGCCACCACCACTGCACCATCGATCGATGCCCTAACCAGAGTTCAATCTCGATTTCATGATCCATATGATATCAGGAATGTTTCAATAACACCTGATGAATTTGGAATTTTCAGGGATACAGATGGCTTTGCAAGAGCAATAGATGGAAGAGTTCTGCAGATAACCAGAGAAGACATAGCAGACATCCTCCAAGTTGCCAATGGACCAGAAAACCTGTTCACACAGCAACGTTGCCATCCAGATATCCTAGCTCACGTCCAGGACAACCACCACATCACCATGAGAGAGGATACAGTTCCTCAAAGTTTCGGTCAACCTAGGAGTTCACCATCGATCGATATCGATTCATCACCATTAATCGACGGCCGGTATCCCAGATCGATCGACAGCGCAAGAGTCAGATCGCCCAACAGACGTTTGAAGTTTGGACGAAGTGCCTTTAATACCGATGGATCCAGAAGATTCAAATGGGAATCAAAGGATGAATATGGTGTCCACAGAGATGAGATTGGACATGATAGGGGAGTTGATGGTGAAATCATCCCTGTTACCAAGGAGCACATAAGGAGAATTCTGGAGAGAGCATCTTTTTTTCACAAAGGTTGCTTACGCCTTCCAGAACACACACGCCCTTACCATGCATACAGACCACCACCAGTACCCTACAGTAGAGAGGAGATAGATGATATGGTGACTGATGTATGGAGAGCTCAGGCACACCTTGAGGCAGACATTCGCACATTGGTGGAAGATACTTTCCAGCCTTTGGATATCAGCTATAAAGATTTCCAAAGTGACATGGCAGCGCTAAGAATGGGGATTGGGAACATTATAACCATGCTTGAGAAGGAAGCTACGCCACCTATATCGATCGACACAGCACCTGTACCATCGATCGACATCGGCAAGACTACATCCAAGAACCGACCAGAATGTTCATCACCTAAGAGAGATGAATGGGAGATTGCTTACATCAATACAAGGATTGGAGACGTCTACAGCCCTCTCAACAACAATGTCGAATGGTTAAGCAAGAGGATTGATCTTCTACAGAAAGAGTTAGCATCAATTTGCGAGAAAGGTCAAGCTCAGAATGCTACTTTCCCGTCGATCGACACAAACTCTTCATCATCGATCGACACAAGGTTCGCAGCACTGGAGAACAGGATGAAATCATACGAGGAAAATCACGATCACTTCAGTTCACCTATCATGCGATACCTGGATACACTGTCACAACAGTTGAACGAGTTGCAACAAGAAATTGGCATAGTTCAAGATCATATTGGTCTTCGTGACAGAAACGCGACATCGATCGACAGGCCTAGATCCATATTGATCGACATCGAGCCACCACCAACAAAGAGAGCATACACAGCAGTAGAAGTTGATCAGATCAAACATGAGCTATACGAAGCTATGAATACTATGGAGGAGAGACTTAATGGAAGAAGTGATGACATTGACGCCACTGTAAACGAACGAGTGAACAGCTTATGCAGAACTACTCGACAGATGAAGAACGATATACGTGCTCTGCAGTACCATGGACAACCTTCAGAATCGATCGACACAGTTGACACTGGATCGACCGACAGAATGCCCAGCGAAACGACCGACGCACAAGTTGTAGCATCGATCGACACCGAGTCCTTGGCAGACCGAGATCAGCTGATTCATGACAAGATTGATGCAATGCAGAATGAGCTGAGGGAGTTGTCAGAATACACCTATCAGGAAGGTTGGCAACATCAAATATATTGAGAATACTCTGAGGAAGCTCACAGATACAGTCCTCAAGATAGATAAGAAACAGCTAAGAAGTGATGATGCCACACGAAGCTTCATTGCCACATGGTTTGATAGTAGGAGACACGAAATTGATGCTTGTTGTCCGATAAGCAGCAGTTTCTGCACACCCTGAGTCACACACCAACCAAAGTCAAGCTAAATGACTATAACAAAGCGCTGAGTGGGAGGCAACCCACTATTAGGTTTTCTTTTATTTTCTTTTAAAGTTATTTTTACATTTTTACTTTTAGTTTTCGCATTTTATTTTTGCAGTTTTTAAAAGATCCAAGTAGAATGATGATTCCGTCGACCGACACATTCCATTCACATCGCTCGACGCAACACGACCATCACTAACGATCGACGTATATCTTTACGTATCGATCGATACCATCGCGGTCATGTTTAGTCGTTGTTATATACAGTTATTATAATTTATTTATTTACCTCACTCCGGATGTGTTACACTGGGACAGTGTAATTTAAGTCTGGGGGAGTCTACTAATATGTGTTTTTTATTGTTTTTATTTTGGTTTTTATTTAAAATGTTTTTCAAAATTATTTTTCACATAAGTATTAAATGAGAACATTGATATAGATTTATATTTGACTGTTTGACCACTCTTTAGCACCATTCTAGATTTACTGATTGCAGATAGTACTAAAGATGCTAAAGTGGATCAACCTATCAACAATATACACTAGCTGAAATTGTTTGAAGGAACCAAAGCTGACCTCCAACACTAATACTGCCTTATTTGCTTGTCTTGGGGCTTGGAAATCACTGGATCGGAATCCCCTTACAAGTCTGGAAGGTAAAAAGTCTGTGTGTTTCTGGTTCCCTTCCTTCTCTCTCTTCGGCATCTCAAAGATCTAAGTTTTAAGTTATAAAAGATTGAAATGATTTCTTGAGAGTCAGAGGGATAGGTACATTACCCGTGATCCCACTATTCTAAATCTCAAGGATGATCACACATTGTGGAAACGAGGGGTAGGTACATTATCTATGACCCCACTATTCGCTACACTTTGTCAAAATGTATGAGTTACAAATACAAATGTCAATGAGATAGACTAGTTGATCTTTGTGACATCGAAACCTATTGAAATTGAAACTAATAAGAGATTCAGAGAAGAGAGATGAGGGGAGAAAGGGACCAGAGAAGACTACATGTGTGTTCAGATACTTGTTTGAGTTGAATCCATGTGTCCTTTGTTCGATACTCCCAAGGTAAAGCCTGCACTTTTATTTTATGTTAAGAAATGAGGTTAGTAGAGAGGAACGTCAGATAAGATTTGCTAAGTTGTGGACTAGATGAATTTGGTTGCTAAGCTAGGATAAGGCATAATGAATTTCTGTGATTAGGATTTTTAGATATGAATTGCAAACCCATAGAGTGATGACTTCAATATTTTGAATCTTTGAGTTCCTACTGTTTTCAAACCTTTTCCAAAGACTACTGGTTTTTGCTTGAGGACAAGCAAAGGAGTAAGTCTGGGGGAGTTGATATACCATGGATTTCACCCATTTTCTACCATGGTATACTAGTGTTTTATAATGTGTTTTCTAGCCTGTTAGGTATGTTTTCAGGTTCATGAGCGTTTCATGATAAAGTGATGTTTTTGGAGCATTTTTTAGTACAAGAGATAATACACCCGAGTTGACCATTCAAGACCAAGTCGGAAGTCAACATTGCGATTAGAATCGATCGATACTCATCCTGAGTTGTCGATCGATGTAGCTGAGAAGATCCGCGTACTAGAACATTATAATCGATCGATACACATCTAGTGTTGTCGATCGATATCGAGGACAAAATGGTTTAGCCGACTACTTCACCAAGACTTCACCAAATTACGAGATTGCCCCTGACGGATTTTTAACTTAATGGAAATGCTTAAATATTCCTTCTAAGTGTTTTTGACGGCAAGCTTTGAAGAGTCTAAGAAA
>NC_079517.1:23162472-23189972 GCF_000801105.2 Raphanus sativus | reverse complement strand
GATTAAAACTGAGTATTTCGAAGCCAAATTTTGAGGTATTGTTCTACACTCATAGATATATGTTTATCAGAAAACAGATCATTATTTGGAGTTTTCATCTACTAGTTACGCTCATTTCTTTGGGGCTACTTGTTGTAGATCGGATCCGCCGACAGTCAACTTCATCGGTGTTTTCCCGTTGATCTAGAAGGAACCAGTAAACAAGCGAGATATCAATAGAAAGATCTCGTTGTTGAATCAAGGCACTGTTGAAAGTTATTGACGTTGCTTCTTGGCCAAGGATAAGCCGAAGCTTTAGCGATGCAGACCAGTCTCAACGTAAAGGCAAAAAGGCTGACCTAAATGAAAGCTTTCAATCTGGAAATTTGTCATTAAGTAGTTCACTATTTTATCTATCGTCTCCAAGAAGCTGATTGTCATTTAGAGTTAGTTTCTAAAAGTTGTGTTGGTTTTCGCGAGAGGTATTACTGCAGTCTTCGTTTGCGACCAGCCTGGAAGGTGAAGCTAATTTGGTTAAATCAAATGGTGTCCGATCGGAGTAAACTAGGTGTCTGTGGACAGAGAACATCTAGGTTTCTTCAGAACCCGTGGATTCAAAAGTTAACGGTTAGTTCATGAGATATGCATCTGTTCTTTTTAGAATTCAGTTCTGCCATAATCATCATATCCATTTAATTTTCAGAGAGTTTAAGAGTTATTGTTTTAGAGCCGTCAATGTCCATTCTGTGTTTCTCAGGTTTCTTCAGAACCAGTGGCAAAAGTGAGGATTTATTTCGTATATTCCGTACAGTATAGAATTCTTCTATCGTAGTTTAGATTTCGAAGCATGAATTGAGTCAGTTTGAGTCGTGATTGATAGATAGTTTATTTTTTGTAAACCGGAATTAGGGGTCTAGAGGATTCAACTATTGTTTGGATGTTTGATGTTAAATGTTGAGATATATAAATGTATGTACATAGTTATATAGTAGGGACTATGTGTTGTGCGGGGTTCAGAGATGTCTGAGCTATCGACCAGATGTGGTGTGCGGGGATTCAGGGATGCCCGGGCTAGCGACGCAGATATGGTGTGCGGGGGCCCAGAGACGTCTGAGCTAGCGACGCAGATTTGTGTGTGTGCGGGGTGCAGAGACGTTTGCATATCTACGCAGATTATGGTGTGCGGGGGTATAGAGACATACTGTACTAGCGACGCAGAGTATGTATTATATCCTTATGAGGAAATGCGGGGTGTATGGATTAGCTGTGTTGTTTGTGTTTTTTGGTGCAATAAGCATCGTGTGTGTTCATGTTAGAACTAAACTTCCATAGTGAGAGTTCTATTTACTCAAGTCAGTGGTTTGCGGATTAGTATCCCATAGCTCACTGAGTGACTCTCTTGTTTCTCATCCTTACTTTCTTTCCCCTTTCAGGTGAGATTGACTAGCAGGAGTGATTGCTTTTGGATTGGTGCTTTTGGGAGTTTATCTCTTATTTTCAGACTCTCGGTTTTAAGCTTTTATCTATATTTTCTGGGATTTATGCAATTATTGGATTTATGGTTATTTATTGGATTTATGAAGATTAATAAATGGAGACTTTTGAAGATTATTATTTATTATATTTTTTTGGAAAATCGGGGTGTTACAATTTGGCATCAGAGTGGGGTTCCGTCCCGGCTCTAACACGGGATGGCGATTTGTGGGACTGGATTTTAATCGGTTTTAGAAAATTTTCGAAACGTTTTGGGAATTGGGGAGATTTAAAAAATAAAAGTAACTAGCCCTTTCTGTTCAGTAACTTCTAACCCAATTGTCTTCTTATGAATATGAGTTTACTCATCGTCATCGTTCTCTAGCTAACATGGTTTCAGCTAGATGTTTAATAGATGGAGGATGTCACAGTTTGTCAGATTGCTCAGGTGTTTATAGTTTCGTCAACCGTGTTCAGAGATTGCGAGTGGATTTATGATGTTTCTACCACCACCTTATTTTAAGCTGTCACTCCGCGAGTTTTTGGTTACTGAAGCTTATTTGATGTGAGAGGTGAGCTATTAGTTGGCATGTATTATTCTTGTATATGGCTATATTGACTATTTTTGGAGGTATGTTTGCTTTGTAAACTCGTTGAGATCGCTTTTGGATTGGGGGTGCGGCATCTTGCATTTTGTATATACTAGAGTTATGCTTCTTTTGGTTTGCCAGATTTTGGCGGTGTTGACAGTTTCAGATTGTGTTTAAGCTATTAAGATTCAGACAGCCGGCACACAGAGATTGGGGACCACTGGCGTTCATCGAGATGTACCAGTTCTACTTGGAGGGTCGATTTCATTGGAGACTTAGCAGAGATGGAGCTGGATTTCTATGATGTTATAGTTGGGATGGATTGGCTGTCACATCATTAAGTGGTACTAGATTGCCCAAGAGTAAGAGTTCATGTCCCTAGAGGAGATGAGAAGATCTCATTCCAGTGTATTCAGGCTTACAAAGGGATTTCATTTATTTCCATGTTGCACGCTGAGGATCTATTGGAGAGAGGAGAAAGGGATTTATGGCGACTATTTCAATGGATAAAGATGATGGACATCATGAGTTGCAGTATATTTCAGTGGTTGCAGAGTTTGAGGATAGTATATTTCAGTGGTTGCAGAGTTTGAGGATGTATTCGAGGCCTTAAAGGGGCCACCAGCAGCCAGAGTAGACTCTCTTATGATTGATTTGGAACCAGGGACAGAACCGGTTTCACAAGCGCAGTATCGTTTAGTACCGGCAGAGATAACTGAGTTGAAAAAGCAGCCGGATGAACTCTCGGATAAGGTTCTCATCAGGTCGAGTACTTCACCATTGGGAGCATGTACATAGGTTGGGATTTTGTAAATGTTATGGACATTATGAGCTCTTGGTGATGCTGATTAGGTTTTCGAAATGAACCGGTAGCATCAAGAAACTTTTGAACGATGTCTTTCGTCAGCACTTGGATAAGTGTGCGATTGCCTTCATTGATGACATCGTGATTTATTGGTGCTTCTGGGAGTTTATCTCTTATTTTTAGACTTTCGGTTTTAAGCTTTTAATTATATTTCCTGGGATTTATGCAATTATTGGATTTATGGTCATTTGTTGAATTTATGAAGATTAATAAATGGATATTTTTGAAGATTATTATTTATTATATTATTTTGGAAAATCGGGGTGTTACAAATATTACCTTTACATTCGGAATTGGAGGCACTATCATGGACAATGGAGTTCATGCTACAGTATTCATCATGTCAATCATTCGGGACATACTACAAAGAACTAATCTCGATGATCTAAGATCCTGGAGTATGGCCGAGCTTCTCTACTGAGCTAAAGGAACTAATCTTGATTGTTTTTATTCCTCGCACTGAAAAAGTATCTTCTGATTCACTAGCTAAGATATCAAAATCCTTTCTTAGGAGTATGTACTACATTGATTATTTTTTTCCGGTCTGATTTCCCAGACCACCTCAAACTTGAGTAATAGAACAGCTGCTGGGAAAAAAAAAAACAAAATTGGAGTCATAACTCTAACATAAACAGGAATGGAGAAATTCCAGAAATGGTTCGGTACCAAAAGGATGATCTGTCTTATTAACTGAAATAAAAATTAGTAAAAACGAAACGTCTAACAAAAAAACCCTCTCCTTTCCATGGTAACTATAGCTGACCTGGTTTTGCAACTGCTGGGTTGAGCTCCATGATCAACTTTCACACTAAATTGTAGTTAATACACGTGGTACAAGACGCTTCCATTTCATGATTGCGACAGTAGTCACAGGGTTAGCCTCCACTGATCGATGACAGTTTTACCAACAATTTATAATCTCAGTCTATAACATACATAAAGGTTATTGCAATAAATCTACGACCTTCCTCAATTGATATATCTCTCACCACATAAATCAAATTCTACAACGAGAACGGCTCCTTGGTTTGAAATACACAGTGGGGCAACTCAAAGCTAGAAGAGAAGAAAAGCTTTTCAATTTCCCTCATCAACGAACAACATAAGACCCAATTCAATTTTTTTTTTTACGGTAAACGGCTATTTTATTACTCAAGCTTGAGGTGGTCTGAGTAACCAGACCGGAATAGAACAACCAACAAAATGTAACTTCCTATGGAAGGATCTAGCTGTCTTAGCTAAAAAATCTGAAATCTGATTCCGCGCTCTATGAATGTAGGAAATCTTGAACTCTGGGAAGCATATAATCAGTGTCTCTATCCTCTCTAGTTCCGTAGCAAAACTTGGCCATTCTTGAGGTTCCTTGATCATATCAATCAAATCCTTGCAGTCCGTTCCAAAGTTCTGACATATTGAATGCTGAAGTATATTCTCCATCGCTCATCGTAGTGCTTCCACTTCTGAATGTAGAGTTGATTCTCTCCTGGGGAAGTTCTGTGTTCCCATGAGTTGCGTGTTTCCCCTGCTATCCAACCAGACCCATCCACACCCACTAAATTGGGCCTGAGATGTCCAAGATCCATCCAGTAAACAAATATTGCCCAAGCTTATGACTTGGGGTTCCACTACATTACTCTCTTGTAGTACTGATGGTATCGTTTCATTGGCTTTAAACCAAGCTTGACACTCACTCTCAGCATATCGAACTAGTTCCAGAGGACCTCTGTCTATGCCCCTAAAGAGTATCATTGCAAGCCTTCCAGATGTACCAAATCAGCCAGGGATAAGGATCTCTATCTTGGTCTGGTTCCAGTACACCATTCTTTTCCCAGAAGAGATAATTCATATTCGTATAGATACTTGATGCTGGAAAAACAGCAGGACTCGTTGGGGTTGATGAGTGTAACCAGACTTTTAGAGCAGGTGGGCATTCGAAAATAGCATGTGTCACTGATTCCTCTGGCTCACCACATTTTGGGCAGTAATTATCACATCTCATATTTCGCCTTACTAAATTTCTCGTTACTGCCACTTGACCAGTTAACAATTGCCATATAAGATGACAAATTTTCTTCGGCGCTTTTATCTTCCAAGCAAAGGCTTGGAGCTTTATAATGCTTGGCTCTACCACTTGCTTTTCGTCTACCCCCTTCAACATATTTTGAGCTACCCAATATCCAGACTTGACAGTATATTGTCCATTTCGTGTAAAGTTCCAGCAAAATGTGTCTGGCCTATGAGTTGTGCTTATGGCTAAACTCCTAATAAAGGGTATATCATCTGGACTGACATATTGCTCCAGTAGGATAACAACCACTGAAAGCAAGGAGACAGCAACCACAAGCCCAAGCCCATGGTGAATAACTAGGTACACCTACGAAATTCTAAGAGTTCCTCCAACCATAGTTATTTTAACTTTATATGAAATAATATACGAGACGTTCCTCTATAATAGAGGCATACTTTAACTTTACCTGAGGTTCCTTTAACTTTTTATTTTAATAGTTATAACCAAAATATAATACTTTTTGAAAGAAACACACTTCTAATGTGAATATAATTATAAATTTTATCTAAATATTTTATAAGCTTCTAGAAGGTTCTTTAGATCTCTAGTCTCACTGGCAGGTCTGAAAAAAAAAAGGAAACACTGGCAAGGCAATATTAAGTTCACATGGAAAGGGAAGGCTGTGGGCATGCAAATAAGGTGATTATTCCCCTGCCGATTACAGGATGTTGCGTTGCTCTGTATAACTAGGTACACCTAAGAAATTCTAGGTAACTATCTGCCACCCACTGAAAGCAAGGAGACCGTAATCACATGCCCAATCCCAAGATGTAAACTGGCAAGACAATATTAAGTTCGCAAGGTAAATGCAGGCTGTGAGCATGGCATTAGCAGGCCGAGGGAAAGTGTATAGCAGTGCTTGGCCAAGTTTAAGGCGATTATTCTCCTGCCGATTACAAGCTGTTGCATTGCTCTGTATAACTACTTGGTACACCTAAGAAATTCTTAAGTAACTGGTCCTATTAAAATGCATATAAATTCTAACTTGTAATTTAAAATGTCTATAATTCAATCAATAAAAAAAGTTATCTTCTCTACCCGATTTGATGAAAAATTTTTATCACTAATTTTCTATAAAAAAGTGATAAATGGGTTCCACAAGGATGACACCCACTGAAAGCAAGGGGACCGCAACCACAGGCCCAAGTCCAAGGTGTATAACTAGGTACACCTACGAAATTCTAAGAGCATCTCCAACCATAGCTATTTTTTACTCTATATGAAATAATATTCCAGATGTTCCTCTAACTTACATGATGTCCCTCTAGCTTCTTATTTTCATATTTATAACCAAGATATACTAGTTTTTGAAAGAAATACACTTTTAGTGTGAATATAATTATATTTTTTATCTAAAATATTTTGTAAGCTTTAGAAGATTCTTTTGATCCCTAATCTCACTGGCAGGTCTAAAAAAAACAGGAAACACTGGCAAGGCAATATTAAGCTCGCAAGGAAAGAGCAGGCTGTGGGCATGCCAATAAAGTTATTATTCCCCTCCCGATTACAGGCTGTTGTGTTGCTCTGTATAACTAGGTACACTTAAGAAATTCTAGATAACTATCAGCCACCCACTGAAAGCAAGGGGACCGTAACCACAGGCCCAATCCCAAGATGTAAACTGGCAACGAAATACTAAAGAAGATTCTTTAGATCACTAATCTCACTGGCAGGTCTGAAAAAAAGGAAACACAGGCAAGGCAATATTAAGTTCGCAAGGAATATGCAGGCTGTGGGCATGCCAATAGGGTGATTATTCCCCTGCCAATTACAGATTGTTGCGTTACTCTGTATAACTAGATACACCTAAGAAATTCTAGGTAACTATCTGCAAGGCAATATTATGTTCCCAAGGTTATAGCAGGCCGACGGCAAGTGTATAACAGCACTTGGCCAAGTTTAAGGTGATTGTTCCCCTGCCGATTACATGATGTTGCGTTGCTCTGTGTAACTACTTGGTACACCTAAGAAATTCTTAAGTATCTGGTCCAATTAAAATGCATATAAATTCTAGCTTGAAATTTAAAATGTTTATGATACAATCAATAAAAAAGGTTATCTTCTCTACCGATTTGATGAAATTTTCTTATCACTAATTCTCTAACAAAAAGTTATAAATGGGTTCCACAAGGATGACACCCACTGAAAGCAAGGGGACCGCAACCACAAGCCCAAACCCATTGTGAATAACTAGGTACACCTACGAAATTCTAAGAGTTCCTCCAACCATAGCTATTTTTAACTCTATATGAAATAATATACCAGATGTTCCTCTATAATAGAGGCATACTTTAACTTTACCTGATGTTCCTTTAACTTTTTATTTAAATAGTTATAACCAAAATATAATAGTTTTTGAAAGAAATACACTTCTAATGTGAATATAATTATAATTTTTATCTAAAATATTTCGTAATCTTTTAGAAGGTTCTTTAGATCCCTAATCTCACTGGCAGGTCTAAAAAAAAAAAGGAAACACTGGCAAGGCAATATTAAGCTCGCAAGGAAATGTCAGCCTGTGGGCATGCCAATAAGGTGATTATTCCCCTGCCGATTACAGGCTCTTACGTTGCTCTTTATAACTAGGTACACCTAAGAAATTCTAGATAACTATCTGCCACCCACTGAAAGCAAGGGGACTGTAATCACAGGCCCAATCCCAAGATGTAAACTGGCAACGAAATACTAAATAAGGTTCTTTAGACCCAAAAAACAGCAATAAAGAACTGATAAACATGTGTTTCCTTGTCAGTTTACCTTCACAAAATAATTTGCACGGATTGTCTACTTAAGTCGACCATCCATGACATCTGTTAGAAATGTGGTATCCCACATATTGTCGCATGCTTTTGTTGTTGCTAAATACATCTCCACAGCGAGTTTTATCCTCACTTCGGCCATCTTGTCATCCGTAAGATGATCCGCATCTAAATCAACACCCAGCATTAGACACTCAAGGTATTTTAGAGCATAAACTCCACAGTCCCCATATGGAGGTCTTGCTCGTGGAACCCCCTACCGTACACATTCAATTGTAAATTGAGTACGATCCACTAATTGTTTGTCTTCTTCTTTTGCGTAAAACCATAATGCGTAGGGAATCATGTTGGCAAACGGCTCTGCCTCTTTCTTTATCGCAACATCTCCTCTCGTACGTTTCCCACTATCATAGAGTTTGACAGTTCGATTTGGAATGAAAACTAACATGGCTACCCAATGACTGTTATTATACACATTAAGACAGGAGAAGAGCGTATCCACATCTTCCCCCACCACATTTTTGTTCGACAATATTCTGGAGCAAGTCCGTAGTAGTAGTGATAGCTCCCACCAGGGAGCAATTCATTTGCTTTCCAAATATCGTACTTATGTACCCACAGCATCTGGAACGCTACGTCCAAAATAGCAATCCTTTGAGATGGGAACATACTTGGCTGTTGATGAAATCTTAATCTATGCAACTGCAAAGATGCGTCCATGTGCTACAAAAGAAATGAAAATATATGAGTACCAAAAAAAAGACCTAGGTATGTGTCAAATGTAAGATCTCTTACATCGTCTTTCAACCACTCCCTTGGCTTCAGAAATAAGTCGAAGAACTTACTGGCACTTTTTTCCGAGCCATATGGATAAATGGAATCACTGCAGGTGAAAATGGGAATTAAAGTCCGCGTGCTATATGAACATCTGAAATAGAGGCTTCATACTTACCTCATACTCATAAAAGTGACTAGCTCTGTAAGATCTGAATTTTCAGCTGGACCATATACTACGACCTCCCGTTCCATTAACGTGTAAATCTTCGTATGTCTGTTTAATACCCCCTTAACTTGGGTATCAAGTAACAATGGGCTTCTGAGGTTCTGCGACAAGACAGGGATCCTATTATTTTTGAAACCTAGGAGGGGTATTTTTTGCCTGATACTGCAAACGTTGTTTTTTTCTCTCATTCACTTGACGCGCCAAGACTTCAGAAGGCAAGATAATGGTGACTGAGGCAGATGAAGTGGTTTCAAATTTGTTTGCTTTCTCCATTCCCGTCCAAGGATGTTTGAATGAATCTGACGATACTGAAATAGGCTTTTCATAATCTGGTTCCTTTTTGGACTCTGAAGTCGCTTCAACCTTTGGAGTTAACAAGCGTTGATCATGTTTCTTTGAAGGCTCAGATGGTCTGCCATGACCTTTGGTAAGATGTTGACTGATGAACCAGTGTCACATAGTGCATGAGGAAATTCAATCCCTTGTACTACACAGGGTATTGCAAACTTCCCAGGATCACTCTTCTTCTTCAATGTAATCATTTTCCTCATATCTTCTCTGACATTGTCAAACCTTCTTCTAATGTCATTTTCAGTCTCCCTTGTTTCTCTGAAGAACATCCACAATCTACTTGTGAAGTAAACCTCCTCAAAGGGTTTCTCTAGTGGGATTCTGATAACTCTCTTAGTGAAACCATCAATCTCCTTCTCATTACCTTCCCTCTTAAGGTTCTTAGGAGTTTTCTCATTCCTACTCCTTAACCTTCTTCCTTCAGTTCCCTCTGATGTAGTGTTTGAAGGGTTACTAGTAGTCTCTGCAGGGTTAGCTTGTGGTTTCGGTGTGGGTCGGAGTGCATTGATTCGGTTGCTGTCAATCGATGGTAGTTGCACTCGGTATGTGAGAGGTGCGTGTTGATCGATAGGTGGAGAAAATGGTCGATCGATGTGTGTCTCTTCTTTTTGTCGATCGATGAGTGACTCGTCTCATCAGTCAATATCTTCGTAGGTGGGGCTGGGTGGGTGAGGATTTGAAGCCGTGAATTCAGCATGTGTCAAGATCCTAACCGCGTTGCAATCTGCAGTCGTATCTGGAAATGACATCGTTTGTGTCGATCGATGTGGACTAGTTGGTGTCGATCGACACCATTGTGATCCTCCGAAACTTGGTGAACTTTCCACTTCAAAGTCTCCTTCTTGTAGCTTCTCATGCTTCACCACTTGCCAGAAATCATCATCTATAATGGCATTCACGTGGTGTTTCCTGCTTCCTTCCCCTACTACCTTAGAAGTTCCAATTCTCCTGATAGAGTCTTCAGTTTGGACAATCTGTGTCTCAAGCTTCCTCACCTGAGTGCAAATGGTGTATATCCTTGTGTTCAGATTGTTGAAGACAGAGTCAATCTTTCCATTGAAGTCTACTATAAGCTTCTGCTGTCCTTCCAGAACTCTATCAATCATGAGTATTGGTGGGTTTATATTTGACTGTAATGGTACTCAAGGATTTGGATATATCATGGCATCAAACTTAATATTTGACTGTACCTTTCAGACCCAAATAATCAAGGATTATTTGACTGTAATGGTATTCAAGGTACCATTACAGTCTAAACCTGAATATAATGGGTCCCTATAAATCTTACTCCCCGATTTATACTCCCCGATTATTTGGGTATAATAGGCTGATTGACCCAAATATAAACCGTTCTATGTGTTTTTTTATTGTTTTTACAGTCAAATAATCGCCAACAAGCCTTGATTTATATCCCCGAATAATCAATCATGGGTCTGAAAGTAGAGCCTTCACTAGAGATCTTCACATTTGTGGACTACACTCAGAAAAACTCTGGAGGCTTGATCAGAGACCTGGAAGTGCAGATTGGTAATGCTATTGTCCCTGTGGATTTTCATGTCCTAGACATCAAGCTTAATTGGAACTCTTCCCTCTTACTTGGAAGAGCATTTATGGCTACAGTAGGAGCTATATGTGACATGAACACCAACAGGATGTGCTTGACTATGATAGATCCAGATATCCACTACGACCCTGTCAAACTTGGCAAACCACCAGCCAAAACCGTGGTAAAAGAAGATGATCTTGGTATCATAACAGTTTGTCATTGTGAAGTCGAGTATGAGACGGAGTACTCGGGATCGATCGACAGCACCTCAACATCATCGATCGACACCATCGATTCAGAAGAGATCGACACCAACCATGGATTATCGATCGACAGAGGCCCACCAGATGATGAACTCGATCTACCAGATCATTGCTACCCTAATTTCGCCATCCCACCCAACAGAAACGAAGATGATTACTCAGTAAGAAGTTGGGCAGATAGCGGATTTCATGAAAGTTTTGCAGTAGATACAGCCAGATCTTCCCACAGTGGAAACCACATTGAAGAACATGATGAATATTATTGGGAAGAAAGAGCTTGGGAAAACTACATGGAGAATGATAGATTTGCAAATCGTTTCCCCAAATCGATCGACATCCAGCGTCCACCATCGATCGATTATCTACTTCTTCCAGCAAAACGACATCGTTCATCGATCGACATCGCCAGCATCACATCGATCGATATTGACCCAGACGACTTAAAGGACAAAATCGGAATTTCACCGATTAGGACAACACATGGGTATATAAGGTTGACAACACCAGCCACGAAAATTCAAACCTCAGCAACTTATACCCAGCAGCTTCCAGCAATTAGCAACTTAACCATGGCGGACTGCAACACCAAGAACAATCGATCCAACCTTGCAGCTAGACGATCACCATCGATCACCACCACCAATGCACCATCGATCGATGCCCTAACCAGAGCTCAATCTCGATTTCATGATCCATACGATATCAGGAATGTTTTACTAACACCTGATGAATTTGGAATTTTCTGGGACACATATGGTTTTGCAAGAGCAATGGATGGAAGAGTTCTGCACATAACCAGAGAAGACATAGCAGACATCCTCCAAGTTGCCAATGCACCAGAAAACCTATTCACACAGCAACATGGCCATCCAGACATCCTAGCTCACGTCCAAGACACCCGCCACGTCACCATGAGAGAGGATACAGTTCCTCAAAGTTTCGGTCAACCTAGGAGTTCACCATCGATCGATATCGATTCATCACCATCGATCGACGGCCGGTATCCCAGATCGATCAACAGCGCAAGAGTCAGATCGCCCGACAGACGTTTGGAGTTTGGACGACGTGCTTTTAATACCGATGGATCCAGAAGATTCAAATGGGACTCAAAGGATGAATATGGTGTCCACAGAGATGAGTTTGGACATGCTAGAGGAGTTGATGGTGAAATCATCTCTGTTACTAAGGAGCACATAAGGAGAATTCTAGAGAGAGCATATATTTTTCACAAAGGTTGCTTACGCCTTCCAGAACACACACGCCCTTACCATGCATACAGACCACCACCAGTACCCTACAGTAGAGAGGAGATAGATGATATGGTGACTGATGTATGGAGAGCTCAGGCACACCTTGAGGCAGACATTCGTACATTGGTGGAACATACTTTACAGCCTTTGGATATCAGCTATAAAGATTTCCAAAGTGACATGGCAGCGCTAAGAATGGAGATTGGGAACATTATAACCATGCTTGAAAAGGAAGCTACGCCACCTGTATCGATCGACACAGCACCTGTACCATCGATCGACATCGGCAAGACTACATCCAAGAACCGACCAGCATGTTCATCACCTAAGGGAGATGAATGGGAGATTTCTTACATCAATACACGGATTGGAGACGTCTACAGCCCTTTCAACAACAATGTCGAATGGTTAAGCAAGAGGATTGATCTTCTACAGAAAGAGTTAGCATCAATTCGCGAGAAAGGTCAAGCTCAGAATGCTACTTTCCCGTTGATCGACACAAACTCTTCATCATCGATCGACACAAGGTTCGCAGCACTGGAGAATAGGATGAAATCATACGAGGAAAAGCACGATCACTTCAGTTCACCTATCATGCGATACATGGATACACTATCACAAAAGTTGAACGAGTTGCAACAAGAAATTGGCATAGTTCAAGATCATATTGGTCTTCGTGACAGAAACGCGACATCGATCGACAGCCCTAGACCCATATCGATTGACATCGAGCCACCACCAGCGAAGAGAGCATGCACAGCAGCAAAAGTTGATCAGATCAAACATGAGCTATACGAAGCTATGAATTCTATGGAATACAGAATCAATGGAAGAAGTGATGACATTGACGCCACTGTCAACGAACGAGTAAACAGCTTATGGAGACTACTCGACAGCTGAAGAACGAGATACGTGATCTGCAGTACCAAGGACAACCTTCAGAATCGATCGACACAGTTTACACTGGATCGACCGACAGAACCCCCAGCGAAACGACCGACGCACAAGTTGTAGCATTGATCGACACCGAGTCCTTGGCAGACCGAGATCAGCTGATTCATGACAAGATCGATGCAACACAGAATGAGCTGAGGGAGTTGTCAGAATACACCTACAGCACCATCGACAGGAAGGTTGGCAACATCGAATATATTGAGAATACTCTGAGGAAGCTCACAGATACAGTCCTCAAAATAGATAAGAAACAATTAAGAAGTGATGATGCCACAAGAAGCTTCATTGCCACATGGTTTAATAGTAGGAGACACGAAATTTATGCTTGTTGTCCGATAAGCAGCAGTTCTGCATCCCCTGAGTCACACACCCACTACAGTCAAGCTAAATGACTATAACACGACCATCACTAACGATCAATTCACATCGACACATTCCATTCACATCGCTCGACACAACACGACCATCACTAACGATCGACGTATATTTTTACGTATCGATCGATACCATCGCGGTCAGGTTTAGTCGTTCTATCTTGTTATATTCAGTTATTATTATTTATTTATTTACCTCACTCCGGCTGTGTTACACTGGGACAGTGTAATTTAAGTCTGTAGGGGAGTCTACTAATATGTGTTTTTTTATTGTTTTTATTTTGGGTCTGAAAGGTACTCTAAATAATCAAGGATTATTTGACTGTAATCGGGGATATAAATCAGGATCCTGAGATTGACAATCTTTTGGAGTTCCTTCGCCAACACAAATCCTTGAGTACCATTACTAGTAATCGGGGATTTATATTTGACTGTAATGGTACTCAAGGATTTGGATATATCATGGCATCAAACTTATTCTCCTGGGTGGGTGGTGGTGGGTTTTGGTAAGCTGAGTTGTCGTAGTTCCTGGTGTTGGTGAAGGGTTTCTGATACTGTGAACTCTGGTTGCAGTTACTCTTCTGACCACTGCCAAAAAAATTTCTGTTTCCACTCTAGTTTCCATATCTCTGAAATTCAGTACCTCCAATGTAGTTCACATCTTCCTCTGTATCATCTCCTCTAGCCTCTTCTTCTTCAGCTGAGTAGACTGGTTGCCCCAGAAATGCATGCAAAGCATCTATCTTGGCTCTGATTTCATTCATCTGGGTCTCCCCGATGGCTGCAACCGATTTCTTCTTGTCAGAGTCAGTGTTCTTGGTTCTGCTGCTGTTGGCTAGGTTCTCAATAAGTCTCACAGCCTCTATTGGATTCCTGGTGTTGAAGTTCCCCTCGTTAACAGTATCAAGAGCCATCTGATACCTCAAGGCGATACCTCTGTAGAAAGTGCTTAGCAGCTGCACTTCATTGAATCCATGGTGTGGACAGTCTCGCTGGAAAAACTTAAATCTGATCCACGCGTCTTTAAAAGTCTCACCAGGCTTTTGCGCGAAAGTGGAAATTTTGCTCCTTAAGTCTTCAACACGTGCCTCATCAAAGAAATTACGCAGGAAGGCGTTTTTGATGTTGGCCCAGGATGTCAGTGATCCTGTAGCTAGCTGCTTGAGCCAGTGTGAAACTTCTCCAATCAGTGAGTATTTGAAGAGCTTGCAGAGTAGATAGTCCTCAGGGACTCCATCCATACGAATAGGTGCTATAAGGTCCTCGAACCTTTCCAGATGGTCCACAGGATGCTCGTGTGATAACCCAGAGTAAGGTATCTGAGACACGAGAGAGTAGTACTGAGGCTTAAGCTCGAAGTTCGGCTTCTGAATCTCTGGAAGCCGAATAGCTGATCTGTTGGTGTAGTACTCATCAGGACGATTGTAGTCTGCCAACGATCGTGTTTGAGCTTCTCATGTAGCCTCAGCTTCAGGCTCAGGGATTATGTTTCCCTGTGCATCTAGCTTCTGACCTGTTGCATTACACAGATGACCATCTTGGTCATACATGTTTCCATTCTCGTCCTGCGTGAGGATAACAATCGCAACCATGCCTCGCGAGTTAGTATCGTTCGATGTACGGTGAGTAGTATCGAACAATGTGGATCGGCGAACGGTATCATTCGACAGTGCTGTCTGAGTGTCGGTCGACGGTTAAACGTGAATATCAGTCGACGGTACTGCGGTTCTGTCGATCGATGTGGAGCGTAGATCTTTGCGGATTGAACGTTCCAAGTGTGCAGGATCTTCTGAGAATAGTAGTTGATTTCCCTTATTGCTTCTGGAACTGCTGGGGGTAAAGAAAAGAAAAACCTAAGATTAATAAAATTTAATCGAATGGCGATCAAAGCTCCCCAGCAACGACACCAAATTTGATAGTGCTCAAATTACTCAGTAGAGCTTACTCTCTCAAAAAGAGGTACAGCTGTAGTACTTAGGGATCAAATCACGAGAAGCTAGGGAACCAATTAAATCTAATCAATTAATCAATCCTAGGTGAAGTTGGTTTTAATGATGAAAATGTAAATAACAATTCCTAAAATGAGTAAGGTAGTTGCTCTAAGTAACAATATGATGGGGTGTTCAAATGAAATGAAGAGTGCTACACTTAGAACTTTTATTCAGGAATGGAGATTATAATATCTATAAATGCTTGACAAGTTGCTTGCATGATACTATAGAACTCAGCCGCTTAACTCTCAGTGATGTCTCACTGGTTAAATAATCTAGATCTCTGGCCTCAACTGTCGTATGTTGACACAGAAAAAGAATCGATCGATATCCTTTAGAGATATCGAGCGATACACCTTTCGCTCGGCGATCAATTCACCTGTCGGGATATCGATCGACGGCTTCTAGATATGCCTAGGAGCGAGCCGATAATGAACACTAGATCTCAAGGAGGACGGTTAGCTCTTCTCCAAGAAGATACTAGTTCAAACAGATAATTCAAGATATCAAAGATCCTAGTGATCTATATTCTAGTTAGCTACTCTAGAACAATTTTAGGGTGCAATCTATTTGATGAATATCACAACTTAGCAATTATAGTTTGGGGCTAATCCCACAAACCTATTTAAACCTTAGATCTAACAAGTAGACTACTCAGACATATCTAAGAAATTCATAACAATAGATAGATAGATAAAGAGTAGAATAACAAATGGAGTTCACAAATCTCTCCAATCTCTCAAAACATGTAAAACTCTAGTCTCTCTCTCACACTCTCTGTTTTGCCTCTCAAGACTTGTGTTTCTTAGACTCTTCAAAGCTTGCCGTCAAAAACACTTAGCAGGAATATTTAAGCATTTCCATTAGGTTAAAAACTTGTTAGGGGCAATCTCGTAATTTGGTGAAGTCTTGGTGAAGTAGTCGGCTAAACCATTCCGTCCTCGATATCGATCGACAACACTAGATGTGTATCGATCGATTATAATCTTCTAGTACGCGGATCTTCTCAGCTACATCGTTCGACAACTCAGGATGAGTATCGATCGATTCTTATCGCAATGTTGACTTCCGACTTGATCTTGAATGGTCAACTCGGGTGTATTATCTCTTGTACTCCAAAATGCTCCAAAAATATCACTTTATCGTGAAACGCTCCTGAACCTGAAAACATACCTAACAGGCTAGAAAACACATTAGATATATAATAAAATACTAGTATACCATGGTAGAAAATGGGTGAAATCCATGGTATATCACTAGGCTATCAATACGGTAACAGGACTCAGGCCCTGATTCCCCTGAAATCCGAAGTGGTGCGATCCCAAGGGTAGAATTGTCATCAGCCCCTAAGATTTTTGCATAATCTGATTAAGGTTATGGTTGGCCTTCGGCCCATAACCCGTGAAAGGGAATTCCCCTATCTTAGAAACGCAAGCAAGACAACTCTACGCTACTCAAGACAAAAGGTGAAAAGAAAATCAATAAAAGTCTAAGGCCCTCAAGGGCCAGTACTTAAAAAGTTTTAAGGCACGAAGGCCTGAGGTCTAAAAAGCAAAACCCCGAAGGGTGAAAACAACAACAAAAACCATAAGGGCTTATAAGATCAAGAGTTCAAGAGATAGGGAGATCAGGCGGTTGGAGAAGTAGCCGCGCCCTCAGATGGAGTAGGGGAAGTCTCCTTGGCAGCGCCGGCTTTGGGGAGAGGCGGCTCATCATCAAACGATGGAGGAGGCAATCCCTGCAGCTTAGCCTCGGACTCCTTCACCAGCTTGTATCGCTGGAATTCCACGGCCAACTCCCACTTATCGGTCTGCTCCTTAAGCCATTCCCTCATCAGCTCCCAGCGAGCAGTCACCTTGGCTCCACTCACAGCCATCATCCTCTCTTCTTCAAAGGACTCCTTCTCCAGCTTCAGCCCGCATAGCTCCTCCTGGGTCTCCTCCAATTGGCGCGTCAAAGCGGTGTTCTCCGCAGCAGTAGCAGCCTCAACCTCCTTCGAGTTCTTCAGCTAAAGATGAAGGGATTTGATCTCCTTCCCCTGAGCCAGGACCTTGTTCTTCTCCTCCTTAAGCTGAGCATTCAAGCTCTCCAGCTCTTTCTTGGATGATTGCTCGTTCACCATATCCTCAAGATGGTGAATCTGAGACATAGCCTGCAAATCAAACCACAATGATCACCAATCCGTATAACAAAGGTGAAAAGGAAAGGCGCTAAGTCCGACCTGGAGGAGATCAAACTAAACGCTCCCAAAGGCCTTCGGGAGGTCCCCAGAAAGGAGAAACAGGCGCTCTCAGGGAACATTGGGGAAGAGAGACTAGCCACCACCTTGGCTAGGTCCACACAAGGCTGAAGAGAGGGCTCTGGAGTCGATGACTTCTGAGTCGATCCCGAGGCCCGAGTTCTCCTCCTTGAGGCAGAGGGGCCTGAGCTGGTAGGTCCCTTGCGCTTGGTACTCTTGAGGAAGAGAACATCATCATCACCCGAGGTAGTGGCCTTAGCAGCAGGATTCTTGGCTGAGAGCTTCCCCGCGGCTTGCATGAACGCCTCCATAGCTTTTTCTCCTGTGGATCCCGACATGTTACCTGAAAAGGACGAAAGCAGTAAATAAACCAGCTCGCAAGAAAAGATATGATGTGAAAAGCTTACCACAGATGCTGCACTGCCTTAAGACTTCTTTGCTGGTGAGAAAGGAGGCTTGACGACGTGACGGAGGAAGATCGAGGACCTGATCAGCAACTTCCTTCCCTTCTGGCATGGATTTGCGAGACACCTCTGCAATCAGAAAAAACATAGTCAAGTTAATATCGCAATCAAAGACTATTGAGAAGAATAGCAACCTACCCACTACATGCCAAATAGGAGAAAATCCAGGGAGGGTTACGAAGGTGAATTTCTCTGCCCATTTATTACTAAAGACTGGATGACGCTTCCTTGCGCCTTTCTCGATCTCTCGAACCAAAGCTTGGCTACTACGAGGGTGGAGCTAATACTTCCCCTTTAATCCAGGCAGATCAGCAACATAGTACGAGTAGAGCACCTCGTTCACTCCTAACACCAAGCGCTCCAAGTCACCGAGGTTCTGGATCGCAATCAAGGTCCTCCAGGCTGGAGAAGTCAGCTGACCCGGAGAGATGTCCAAGTGCTCCGAGAGTTTTGCGATCAGAGAAGGAACGCGATCTCGAAAGCCCGCCTCGGAGTACGCCTCGTAGATCGGGATCTCATCGACTCTGGAATCCGAAATTTTGTCGGAAGGACCCGGAATTCGAATCTCTAGATCTTGAGGAAGATCGTACTTCCTCCTCCACTCATCGATGTCTCTCTTTCCGATCCTAGAAACCGGACCTACCAGTAGAGACCCTTCAGCTTCATCGTCGGAGGAGACGTTCTCCGCGTCGTCGAGGTGGGGACCCTCCGCATCAGCTACGAGTTTGGGGGATAGAGAAGAAGAGTTCATCGAGCCTAGGGTTTCAGATCTAACTCTACTATCTACGGGGGATTCTAGGGTTTTGCTAGGAGAATCGTCAAACATTATCAATCTAGCCGAAGAAAAGAAAGGAGAGAAGGGAAAATGAAATAAAGAAGGCAGAAACCCTAGGGTGATGACCACGCGCCTCGTACAAATCGCCACGCGATCAAATGGGCGCCAAATGGAGAAACTCAACCGTCGTTGGGCCTTTTTGCGAAGCCCACTCCATTCGAGCAGGCTCAAAGGAAAGGCTCTTACCCCTTGACTCTTCGGAAGGGGAATGCCCCATCTCATCTCTTCATTTAAAAACAAGTCAAGACATGGATCCGGACGCTTCGGGAAGCTATGATTTTTAGAGCCTCATAATATCAGCACTTCATTCACCAGCCAAGGTCCCGGCCTGATTCCATGCAAGGAGAGAATATGCCCAGTGAGTACTCCGTCCTAAGAGAAAACTACCAAGGCTCAAGAAGCATACGTTTTCCCTTGATTTCTACGAGCAAATCAAGGAATAAGGGGCAAACTGTTGGGTAAAATATCCAGGCATAAGTTTTCTCCAGCTTCCGGATAGGCCCTCGACTTCCGGACCCTTGCTCAAGGAGAAACCAGGGACCGACCCCTGCCTTAGGTCTGACCCCCTTGATCGGATCGACCTTGAAGCAAAATAGAAGTTTTCCGCCTAAGGGGAAACTTCCATGTTTCCGATTATGGAAGAGTTCTATTACTTGAAGCCGACATCTATGACTATAAAAGGGGAGCCCAAACCCTAGAATAAGGGATTGACAATTCGAGACTAAGAGATTAGAGTTTAGGCGACTAGAATTAGAGTTTATTCACCAACACGTTGTAGTCTTAAAGAATATACTCAATAACATCTCTTTGCTCTCGATTTACAACTCTGTCATACAAATCTTCTAGTGTTCCGTAGTACTAAAACGATCCTACACAAAAATACCCTAACCGTTCCCTCGAAGTTTCTTTTCTGAAGAAACGAGGCCAGATCCTTCGAATTCTATAAATTACAGCTCTACTTTCAAGACCGTGAAAGCGGTAAAAGATGTGGGAGTATGTTGAGAACTCTCCACTAGGGGTAATTATCGAGTACGTGAATCTGAAGTTTGCATGGACCTCAATATTGGTTCATTACATTCTTTCTAGACAACTCTATTGCAAAATACTACATGAGCTTTGGTTTTTGATAGAAGAACAGCCTGGCCGTTTCTCGCTATTTGAGTTTAAAAATATCACAGTTTAAACTGTGATCCAATACCTGATGCAATGGTAGTGGAAGATGTTGAGGAAAGTAATCTTTTTTGGGCGCTGTTCAAACTGAGACGCCCCCGTTCAACCCCAAGCGCTGAGGACATACTTGAACTCTGTCGATCTCCTGATGTTTGCAGATCCTGGTCCAGGGAAGACCAGATTAGGCTGTGTTATTTGGCCATCTTGACAGGCGGTTTACTTGCCCTTGATCGAAGAGAAGTTATCCCTCCTGCTCAAGTGAAGCTGCTTATGTATTTCGAGACTTTCGAGCAGTATCCCTGGGGAAGAGTGGCTTTTGTTGAACTTGTCCATCAGATTAAGACCGTAACAGAAAGTGGTAAAATTAAGAATTCCAGTTATGTCCACAAGGGGTTCGTGCAAGTAATTCAGGTCTGGGCGTACGCTTATATACCCTGTGTTGGAGAAGCAATTGGCTGTCCTATCAGTTCACATGGTATATGTTTACTGAGGTTCAAAGGCAAGGGTGGAAAGCTCTCCTTGAGTGATACATTTAATAAAGCGAAGGTATGTTAACATCGTATGGATTCATCAAAACTTTGTATTTTAGTTTCTCTTGACAACCACATTGTGTAATGTGTTGTATAGGTAACTTGTATGTGCACGCGAAGCTTGAATGAAGTTCATCCAGTTTGGGAACAACAAGATGAGGATCCTGAGATTGACAATCTTTTGGAGTTCCTTCGCCAACACAAATCCTTGAGTACCATTACTAGTAATCGGTGATATAAATCAGGATTATTTGGGTCAAATAATCGCCAACAAGCCTTATATTTGTTGACCCAAATATACCTCCAGGGAGTATAAATCGGGGAGTAAGATTGTCAATCAGCCTTGATTATTTGACTGTAATGGTACCATTATTAATGGCATTCTATCAGGAGATTTATATTTGACTGTAATCGGGGATATAAATCAAGGCTTTCAAAATTATTTTTCACATGAGTATTAAATAGGGACAATGATATAGATTTATATTTGACTGTCTAACCACTCTTTAGCACCATTCTAGATTTACTGATTACAGATAGTACTAAAGATGCTAAAGTGGATCAACCTGTCAACTATATACACTAGCTGAAATTGTTTGAATGAACCAAAGCTGACCTCCAACACTAATACTGACTTATTTGCTTGTCTTAGGGCTTGGAAATCACTGGATCGGGATCCTCTTACAAGTATGGAAGGTAAAAAGTCTGTGTGTTTCTGGTTCCCTTCATTCTCTCTCTTCGGCATCTCAAAGATCTAATAGGTACATTACCCGTGATCCCACTATTCTAAATCTCAAGGATGATCACACATTGTGGAAACGAGGGGTAGGTACATTACCTATGACCCCACTATTCGCTACACTTTGTCAAAATGTATGAGTTACAAATGCAAATGTCAATGAGATAGACTAGATGACCTTTGTGGCATCGAAACCTGTTGAAATTGAAACTAATAAGAGATTCAGAGAAGAGAGATGAGGGGAGAAATGGATCATAGAATACTACATGTGTGTTCAGATACTTGTTTGAGTTGAATCCATGTGTCCTTTGATCGATACTCCCAAGGTAAAGCCTTCACTTTTATTTTATGTTAAGAAATGAGGTTAGTAGAGGGAATGTCAGATAAGATTTGCTAAGTTGTGGACTAGATGATTTTGGTTGCTAAGCTAGGATAAGGCATAATGAGCTTCTGTGATTAGGATGTTTAGATATGAATTGCAAACCCATAGAGTGATGACTGTTGGGGTCAAAAACGGTTATCTCGAAATCAACGGCTAAATCTATTTGTCATACGAAAGTATAAGGAAGAAACGGGAAGTGATCTAAGTTTGGATAGGCCGAACGACAAGGAATCCGCCTTGAAACTTCAAAGAGCCCGTTCTCTCAAACCGTGAGGACCCAGAGAACGATCAAGATATCAAATCGAAGCCCTCGTCGAGACGCACGTGCTGGTCCTGGCCGCCGCCGGCTAGCCCCCGTGCTGGTCCTGGCCGCCGGGCGGCTAAGCCCCCATGCTGGTTCGGCCGCCGGGAAACTTCAAAGAGCCCGTTCTCTCAAACCGTGAGGACCCAGAGAACGATCAAGATATCAAATCGAAGCCCTCGTCGAGACGCACGTGCTGGTCCTGGCCGCCGGCGGCTAGCCCCCGTGCTGGTCCTGGCCGCCGGGCGGCTAAGCCCCCGTGCTGGTTCGGCCGCCGCGAAACTTCAAAGAACCCGTTCTCTCAAACCGTGAGGACCGAGAAAACGATCAACATATCAAATCGAAGCCCTCGTCGAGACGCACGTGCTGGTCCGTCGCCGCCGGGCGGCTAGCCCCCGTGCTGGCCGTGGTCGCCGGCGGCTAGCGCCCGTGCTGGCCGTGGCCGCCGGGCGGCTAGCCCCGCGCCGACCGTGGCCGCCGGCGGCTAGCGCCCGTGCTGGCCGTGGCCGCCGGCGGCTAGCGCCCGTGCTGGCCGTGGCCGCCGGGCGGCTAGCCCCGTGCTGGCCATGGCCGCCGGCGGCTAGCGCCCGTGCTGGCCGTGGCCGCCGGGCGGCTAGCCCCGTGCTGGCCGTAGCCGCCGGCGGCTAGCGCCCGTGCTGGCCATGGCCGCCGGGCGGCTAGCCCCGTGCTGGCTCGGGTCTTCGGATAACAATCTTTCATACACGAATCCCAGTCCCCGGCCATCGGAAGTCTGTATTTCGAGTCTTTCCCAAGTCCTCGCAGGACGAATCATTGAGATTCCGCATACGAAACTCCGGTTCTTACTCCAATCTAGGACCGTCGGGAAAACTTCGGAAACTCGTAAGGTATCGACAGGAAGGAAGATCTTAAATTCTTCGTATGAAACAGCGATGGTTATCTTAAGACACCACTCGTCTCAACTCTACGAACGAATGAAGAACTTCCGGAGAGATCGTAGAAAACCACGGAAGTCCTGGAAACGGCCTGAAAGGGACCAAACACGATCGGACAGTCCGTTTACGATTATCTGAGATAGATACGACGATTTACGTTTATCTTTGCATAGCAAGATAAATGCTAAATTTCCGGAAGGATAAATGTCAAGTTTCCCGAAGATAAATGTCAAGTTTCCCGATGAAAGCCGACGAAAATGGAAAGAAGCCCGCCTTGCGGCCCAGGAGGAGAATAGACCGTCATAAGAAGGAGTATATAAAGGAGCTTTGGGAGAGGAAGAAAGGCAGAGCAAAAAAATCATTAAGAGAGAGAGCAAATCCGAAAATTAGGGCAGATCCGAGATTTAGACTTAGAGAATTCCTGCTATCTTAGAGAATGTAGGACTTAGGTGGCCAGACTAGCAAGGCAGGACCTAGAACGTCCGGCCGCCCCTGTCCTACTTCCGTCACGTTAGCATATCTCTACTCCTCTCGGAAAGATCCAACGTTTAAGCTTTACTTAGAGTTCGGCACATAGAAACCCTAGGCATTAATCTCGACATGCCTGTTTCAATGTCCAACGCTCATACTAGACGAACTCCGCCGAGGCAGTTCGATCTCTTGTTCAAATCTTTCTAACTGAACTACGTCCGACTTGATCCTCGAAAGGGGTACGTAGGCAGCCTTTCTCAAGGTCCAGTCCCAACTCTTAACAAAACCCTTGTTGTACTTAGAGTTCCGCACATAGAAACCCTAGGCATTATTCTCGACATGCCCGTTTCTATGACTAACGCTCGTACTAGACGAACTCCGCCAGGCAGTTCGATCTCTTGTTCAAACAACTCCAACTGAACTACGTCCGACTTGATCCTCGAAAGGGGTACGTAGGCAGCCTTCCTTAAGGTCCAGTCTCAAATCTTAATAAAACCTTTCCGCATTTATTTGATCACTTGTCGTTGGTTGTCGCAGAGAATCCGGACCTTCAGGGAAAGTTAGGTTTACTTAGCTTTCCTCCGATTTACTTAATAAAAATCGACAGTGCGAATTTCGGTTCCCACAATGACTTCAATATTTTGAATCTTTGAGTTCCTACTGTTTTCAAACTTTTTCCAAAGACTACTGGTTTTTGCTTGAGGACAAGCAAAGGAGTAAGTCAGGGGGAGTTGATATACCATGGATTTCACCCATTTTCTACCATGGTATACTAGTATTTTATTATATATCTACTGTGTTTTCTAGCATGTTAGGTATGTTTTCAGGTTCAGGAGCGTTTCATGATAAAGTGATGTTTTTGGAGCATTTTGGATTACAAGAGATAATACACCCGAGTTGACCATTCAAGACCAAGTCGGAAGTCAACATTGCGATAATAATCGATCAATACTCATCCTGAGTTATCGATCGATGTAGCTGAGAAGATCCGCGTACTAGAAGATTATAATCGATGGATACACATCTAGTGTTGTCGATCGATATCGAGGATGAAATGGTAGCCGACTACTTCACCAAGAATTCACCAAATTACGAGATTGCCTCTGACGTGTTTTTAACCTAATGGAAATGCTTAAATATTCCTGCTAAGTGTTTTTGACGGCAAGCTTTGAAGAGTCTAAGAAACACAAGTCTTCAAGTCTTGGGAGGCAAAGCAGAGAGTGAGAGAGAGAGACTAGAGTTTTACATGTTTTGAGAGATTGGAGAGATTTGTGAACTCCATTTGTTATTCTACTTTTTATCTATCTATGCAATTCTTTCATCTATCTATTGTTATGAATTGCTTAGCTATGTCTGAGTAGTCTACTTGTTAGATTTAGGGTTTAAATAGGTTTGTGGGATTAGCCCCAAACTATAATTGCTAAGTTGTGATATTCATCAAATAGATTGCACCCTTGTTCTAGAGTAGCTAACTAGAATATAAATCACTAGGATCTTTGATATCTTGAATTATCTGTTTGAACTAGTATCTTCTTGGAGAAGAGCTAACCGCCCTCCTTGAGATCTAGTGTTCATTATCGGCTCGCGCCTAGGAATATCTAGAAGCCGTCGATCGATATCCCGGCAGGTGAATCGATCGCCGAGCGAAAGGTGTATCGCTTGATATCTCAAAAGGATATTGATCGACTCTTTTTCTGTGTCAACATACGACAGTTGAGGCCAGAGATCTAGATTATTTAACCAGTGAGACATCACTGAGAGTTAAGCGCTGAGTTCTATAGTATCATGCAAGCAACTTGTCAAGCATTTATAGATATTATAATCTCCATTCCTGAATAAAAGCCCTAAGTCTAGCACTCTTCATTTCATTTGAACACCCCATCATATTGTTAGTTAGAGCAACTACCTTGCTCATTTTAGGAATTGTTATTTACATTTTCATAATTAAAACCAACTTCACCTAGGATTGATTAATTGATTAGATTTAATTGGTTCTCTAGCTCCTCGTGATTCGATCCCTAAGTCCTACATCTGTACCTCTTATTTGAGAGAGTAATCTCTACTGGGTAATTTGAGCACTATCACCTAGGGGTTTAGATCTCGTCGAATCAATTCCATATCTTCGGAACGCAAGGACACCTAGGTAGACGCGTAGATTCATGAGAAGGGATGGACCCTTGAAAGGGCTGAAACCTCGTAAGGGTCGGACCCTTGTAAGGGTTGACCCCTTGGAAGGATATCAGTGTCTAGGACCTGGATCCTGTTAGTCAAAATGACTGAACCCTGAAATAATTAGAAAAGCGTTAGACCTTGTAATCCATTATTAAAAACCTGAGTTTTAGTTTTGGAATGAAAGATCCTTGCTTAGAACCCTAGAGTTCTAGCTTGGTTTGAACCCTGAGGTTCTTGAGCCCTAGAACCCGGGAGTTCTTAAGGCCTTGAACCCTGAGGTCTCTTACCTAGGCCCGAAGGCCATTTTATTGAACCCGAAGGTTTGCTCATTGAACCCTGAGGTTTCTGAGTGTTGGGGTTTAATCCTTAGATCTGGGGATCGTGACTGAACCCGATGGATACCTCGAACCCGGAGGTTGATGCTTTTGAACCCTGAGGTTCTTGGCAAACCCGAAGGTTGGTATTTGGACTCAAAGATCCTTGAACCCTGAGATTCTTATCAGATCCGAAGATCAGTTAGACCCGAAGGCCCTTGATCGACCCGTAGGTGATCTTGAAACCGGAGACTCTTTACAGATCCGGAGGCTGTATTAATCCCTGAGGCTCTTTTATAGACCCGGAGGCCGTACTGAACCCGGAGGTTGTTATGACTTTGAGGTTGATCCTTCTAGCAAATTGTTTCCAAATCTTGCTGTAGAAGATCAATCCTTTTGCTTAACCATTCGAAATTGTTGTTGAGAGGGCTGTAGACGTCTCCAATCCGTGTATTGATGTAAGAAATCTCCCAATCATCTCTTTTAGGTGATGAACATTCTGGTTGGGTGTTGGATGTAGTCTTGCCGAGATCGATGGCTGGCGATGGTGCTGTGTCGATCGATACTGGTGGCGTAACTTCCTTCTCAAGCATGGTTCTAATGCTCTCAATCTCCATCCTTAGCACTGCCATATCACTTTGAAGAGCTTCATAGCTGCGATCCAATGGCTGGTAGGCATCTTCCACCAGTGTGCGGAATTCTTCCTCCAGGTGTGCATGGGCTCCCCACACATCAATCACCATATCATCTATCTTCTCCTTGCTGTAGGGTACTGGTGCTGTTCTGTATGCATGGTAATGGCGTGCATGTTCTGGAAGGCTTAAACAACTCTTCTGAAAAAGAGATGCTCTCTCCAGGATTTTCTTATGTGTTTTTTGGTGACAGGGATGATTTCACCATCAAATCCCCTAGCATGTCCAAACTCATTTCTGTGGACACCAAATTCATCACTCTCTTCCTCTTCGGATTACCTGAATTTTGTATTCCTATTCCTTCCTTCCTCTGTCGAACAAGAAGGGTTTTACCAAATCTGGTCTCGAGATGGTGAGCCTTTGGTGGACGAACCTCCTAGGGGTGTTCCTTCCAACGACTTCTGGAACAGGAGATATGCGTTTATCAAGGTTAATGATGCTCCACGCTATCCTCTCTTTTGGCAATCCGTCGGTACGCTTCTCTTGTCTTGGTTAAAATAGATTTTGTGTCACCGCCCCATCTCATGTAATGTTTTTCCCAGAGGTCTTCCGGCCGGTATTCCATGCTGGCGAGACTTTGGTGAAGTTGGCAAAAGGCATTCCCAGGCGATTTCGTTGGATTCTATTTCTGATGAGCCAGATGTCTTTACGCCACAGCCGTATTTGGGGTAAGACAGCTTTTCTTTCTCTCAAACAGATATGGAAATGATTTTGACCCTTTGCTGTGCCGTCTTTTAGGTGGGATTCCCAGGGCTTCAATATCATCAGTGTATGACGAATATTGTAGGGCCAAACCTCAGAGGACACGATC